>NC_090855.1:10327500-10627500 GCF_024217435.2 Syngnathus scovelli
TTCTTCTCAAATCTAAAATCTGCAATAAGACGCATCCAATTTTGCCAGAGAGGCCCATGAGGCAGCAGGAGATAGATGTTTGCATTTGTAGTTTAGCAGCTTCAGTGCCTATCTATTTGCTAATGAGAGGTTTGTGATATGTGCACTCATTAAACCTAAATAAAAGTGGTTGAAAAAACATTTGCAATAGATTAGGTTGAGCACTCCCCGATGTTACAGAGGCACTTGAATTACATCCATCAGTTTCATCATGAAATCAGTGTTTCAGGCACAGCACAGATTTATGTTGACATTAAACTTACTCTGCAAATGGAAGCAGACCATAAAATTTAATCTCGAAAGAAATGGACTAAACTCCTTTGATACAGCTTGTACTGTAAAAGACTATTTTGTGTAGAAAACAGGAATAAACAAAGCAGTGAGCCACGTCAACGCAACGATTGAGAGCTTTGTATCTACACCACCCCTCGTTTCAGTAGTTCCTCATTATGTGTGTGGGGAAAAAAAGGGAACAAAAGAAAAACCCGAAACGCTGTTAACACTGAAATTAACCTTTGCCCTTTTATTTCTGCACTCTAAACAGAAACTGGCCGCTAAAAAGAGAACTACAATAACACCAGTGGCAGTAGCGACTTGTTATGTTGGAAATAAGAGGGCACTTAATTGGGATCTGATAGTCTAATAGGCAGGACCTCTGATTACCAACTGCACATTGCCTTAAAATAGCCCACTGATTAGCAGCCAGGGGATTCAATTATGCTGGGGGAGAAATAAGGGTCCTTAATAGGCCTCTGTATCAGAAAACATGGGACTCGGCTTTAGCTTAAGCGCTGATAATTGGTTGTTTAGTTGGAAAAGTTGAGCCTGCTGGTAATTAGCGATGCTTCTGCTGTGTCTGGAGTCACCAAACAGACGACGAGAGGCAAATGAAGAAGACAAAGGGTGCTTGGTACAGTAACCGAGGGCAAAGGTCACGTCAGAGTTCATAAAAAGAACACTTGAGCCAAAGAGGGTGTAGATGAGGTAAGACATCGAGACAAAGGGTTGTGTTGGCTCAGTAAAGGTCAAGATTTGGCTGAAACTAAAAAGCTGCAGTCTTGTCTCAATATGCTCTCCAAAAGTTCTAGTCCAATTCTTTCATTTGGTCAGCACTCCCCCCCGTCTGTATATCTCTCGCCTTGGACAGCTCAGATGTATCTGGGTAAGTAGTGTGTGTCTGAATTGAGGGAGAAGGTGGATTGAATAATGGATTAGGATTTATAGAACGACGGCCTGCCTGCCTGGTTTTAGTCACTATCCCATGGAGGAACAGTGCTGCACTCGAGTATTCCTTCCATACATCACTCACAGAAAAGGACCTCATGTGTGTTTGACTGTTTCAGCTTATGTATAATACACAGATATTAAACCGCACACACTAGTGTTGCTCAAAGTATTCCTGCACACAAAAGAGGTGTTGCTGTCAGTGGTCGAAGAAATGACGCCGAGTCTAAGTTTTGACAACAGTTAATATTTTGTTTCAAGACAGCCATTAGGTGGATGTAGGCATATGACGTCTATAGATAACATGTTACAGTAATCAACCAAACGTTTCATATAGATGCAGTCAAGATGTTTGTATGTTTATTTGTCTTACTATGAATGTCGACCTTCTGAAGTAGTTAGCTAAAAGTGATATACTGTGACTTGATGGGAATAAAGTGCAGTATGTATGTAAAGCATTTGGATGAGATATAGTACAGATTGTATGTAGTTTATCACAGCAGCTGCTATCACCATTTAAGTGGATCAGTCATTGGATAAATGACGGCTTCGGCGATGCATGTACGTGCACGATGCCTTTCTCAATGTTGTGTGACTCACTACCTTTTCGCCTTTCTCGTCATCCAGAAAATATTGGTAAATAATTCTACACAATATCTACACATTTTCATTTTAAAATTCCTTATTTTTCCCAGACCATGATTTCCAGGCTTCTTGTAAAAAAAAAAATAATATTTTTGTGACGTGAGTAAATAGATGTGTATCATTTAAATTATTTATATGCCATTATGTCACTAAATATTTTCTAGAAGATTAATGATATATAGCTCATGCAATTCAGTATTTTTTTTAATGTAAAGGCTCATGAAAGCTGTCTCTGTCTCTATCCCTCTGTCGGTCTTCATCGACTGGTCAGTGACATATAATTATCCCAATATATCACTCAAAACATCAACAGTAAAGTGTCCATTGTAGTTATTTATTTTGTTGAAACTTCATTTGCATATCTGTCGCGCCATTGTAGTTTGTCATAATGCACTCTGAGTAGTGATGTAACATGCAAATCATGGCTCACCTGTTTTCTAAATTTCATCATGTGACATTCACAATGTGAGCCGTGATTTGCTGTGGTTTCCCGTATTTAAAAGACAGGAAATACACATATTACTGAGGTACAGAAAATAAATTGACAATTTGGGGGAAGCCAGCAACTGCATAAAAGCCATGTTTTGTTTTAATTAACTCGACCCAAGTGTGTAGCAAAACTGCAGCTCATCCTGACATACTGTCCTGTGCAGAGCGTATTGAATTTGTCTGGCATATCTGACTGCAGATCGCAAAAGAAAGACAATTGCCATTACCATTTGATTACACCAAACCCTCCCTTTTCCTCATTTTCTTCTCAAATTCCAATCATCATTCCCAAGCATTACTTGCAGAGTCTAATTCCCTTCTCTCTTTCATTTGGAAAATCCCTCTGCTTTCATCCCTGAGAATGGTTTTAATTCAAGTTGCAACACTGAATAAAGAAGGGGAAGATGGAGAGAGACGTGGGTGAAGAGAATTATTTGGGAAGACAGAGCAGCAGCCAAGATATTTGGGTGTCAATCAATCTGATGCGATGGGGCTGCAAGGAATTGTGAGTAGGGTGCGTTTGATCTGTGTCGTTCAAAGGGGAAAAAGCAAGAAGGGCCATCACAGATGATTTGCCTCTCGCTGCTGGCCCTGGTGCCACTCTGACAGAGAGCAATCCCATGCAGGTTAATTCAACATCCACCTTCTTAATCTTTTTTCTTCTGTCTCTTTCTTTTGGTCTTGTTCTGCCTACTTAGATGAAACAGTTTTTTAGGGGGGGGGTGACCATCTCACCTTTTTTTTGAAAGCCGGAAAGATCACAAGCGCAATTTCGGTGATTCCAACCTCCTACCAACCACCTATAGCTTGAATGCATTCATGTGGGAAACACTTTTTTTTCCACTTATGCAATGATATATTACCATGCCATTTGACAGAGGCAAGATCATCACATCGCTTAAGATGATCATCATAATTTATAGTCAACACAAGTGAAACCATGTTTGCTTGTTTACTGTGTAATATTTTGTATTTGTCATGTGAAAATTGAATAAAAGAGGAGAATAATATTGTTCCTTCACAGGATACATGTTCCATACAGGAGTCGACCTTCAATCTGCAACCCTGACCATGAACTATATGTTTACAGTGCTTTATATGGTTAGAATGAATTGTGGTCATAGCATGATGCCCATAAATATGACCTTGAAATTTCCTCAACAGGATTTTGGAATAAGTATTGTGTTTTCTTATAAATGACAATTAAAAATGAAAGGGAACAAAAATCTAATAAAAAGCAAAAGAGTCTTTGCAGCAAAGTCATCCATATAAGCAGTGAAACAGAGGTGAGGGAAATTATGGGGTGAAAGGTTTTCAGGAAGCACTGGGTGCAAGGTGAGAGGAAACGATTTAGGTTCAGCTAGAGTTTTAAGAAAGAACACGTACAGTCCTTGCATCTGAAAAATTATTATAACTTCATAACTGTTTGGGGAAAAAAAATCAGAAACAACACAAGGGCAATATCGCCCCTGTTTAGTTTCAATAAGAAATGAAGAACAATGCCGCAAAAAAAATGCATTGTAGTGCTACAGTTTGAAGAGGTCAGAAGGATAACAGGATAAAGGCTACCTCCTCTGTTCCTATGAAGGACAAGCACTCTGTCAATTGGATTTGGTGGCCCTCCAAGGACAAATGAAGACCAATGGGATCCAAAGAACCCAACCGAGGAAGATCATGATTTCATCTGTCTCTGTGGTCTGAGTGACTGACAGCAAAGACTAGACCAGCAATCTTTGAGAGCAGTGTCTTTGTGACTGTGAATAGCAAGACTTGATCTCCAGACAAAAAGAACATTCAGTGAGATGAGAAGATCTAACCTCTACAATTGTCAAAGAGCTTGGTTTGGTTGACCTTAATTACCTCAGATGTCTTTAGTTGGATTCATACAAAACCCATTAAAAAACATTGATTATAGAATCTATTCCTTGAAAGTTAAAAAAAATAATGGTGGAGGACAGTCAGTGTGTAACATAGATTGGTGTATGAAGCTGACATAAAATATGTATTTGTGTATTAAATGTGTTGTGTTTTGATAGGCAATAACATAAATATGACATACCTGCATGGAGGTAAGCAAGGTCTGGATTCTCAATATCGGGGTGGCTTTCCTTTAGGTGGTTGCGGAACTCTGTCGGAGAGTTGGTGCCATAGTCACATTTTGGACAGTTGTACATCTTCACCCCCTCATGTTTTCCCGTATGGAGGATGTGCTTTCGAATGTTTTCAGCACAGTTGGATCTGGCAAGAGTAGAAGTTGGAGAAGGCAAATAAAAAAATAATATTTAAGGCCCACCACACACACTGAACAATGGAAGTCGCCTAAAGGCCTCTTTAAACAATGTTTGGAGGTGTTGCAGATACTCTATTTTCTCAATCTGACCACAAACACGATGGTGAGCTTGTCAAGGAAGATTTCCCTGGCCACTGTAGCTTAAATAATACAAAAAAGGTTAGTGTGTGTGGATAAAGCAACCGTAGTGTCCAACAGTAGACCACTTCTAAAAATGAGAGATTAAACCCCACACAGTGCGAGACAGTTCAGTAACATAAGAGTGTGTGCACCACCACATTATCTCATTTGTTTGTTCTTTTCCCTTTTAGAAAATATTTTTTTTACTCAATTGAATTACAGGACTGTCTCAGAAAATTAAAATATTGTGATAAAGTTCTTTATTTTCTGTAATGCAATTAAAAAACAAAAATTACATTAATAAAAGGCTTGCAATATTTCAGTTGATTTGTAATGACATTTTTGTTTTTTAATTGCATTACAGAAAATAAAAAAAACTTAATCACAATATTCAAATTTTCTGAGACAATCCTGTATATAGGTGATAGGTGAGCATGGTCTCATTTTCTACATAAAAGTGGCATTTTAACAGTGGTATGGAGAGTTTTTCTTTAATCCACGGTAGATGTGATTCTGCATGAACTGCACATATGCTTGTAGTAAGACATCATTTAAGCAAGAATGTATAGGTAGAAACCATTTTTTTTCTCCGCGGACACAAACACACCCCATCATGCGATGATGGATGGGATATCCATGCTCGGTTTGGACCTGACATTCTGGACAGTACAGTGCACAATTACTCTCCCTTATCACCTTGGCCAGGCCAATAAAGCCTTACTGTGCCATAGCTCACACAAGCTGAAGAGAAAATTTGTTTTCACTTTTGCAGAGACACCGATCTCCATCACGGGCCACAGTCCACTGGAGCTCCCCAAAAAAATAACCTATATGTTCTGCTCACGCTGTATAAAATCCATGAACACTAGCCATTGATCAACCTTGAGAGCAGGTCACAAGGATGAAGGCCAGTGTGTAATGCTGTGTTAGCCCGAATATAAACTGTTCATAAAAGCTGCATTTAGATATATTCTATTTGGCATTGGATTCCTGATGAGTGCATTGCACATATACAGTAAAACTAACATGTCAGGTTTTCAGGTAAGACCACAAACACTTCACAGGTGAGCATAGCAATAGCCGTCATTTCCTTTGTCATTGTTTGTGTCATTTATTTAGTCAAGGTCAACCAACTGCTATTGGTCACAAAATGAATTAAATTAAATTAAACTGTGAAACTAACAGACATATGAATACTGTATCAGTTGTTAAGACCGAAACTGTAGCGAAATATGCATATATTACAAAGAGTGACTTATTTTGCAAAAGTGAGAGTAAAATGTGTATTTAAGGTGACACTTAAAAACTTCTGCAGGGAGCGTAGGTGGATTCCTAGGGGGTATACTATCCCTCAGATATGGTAATGGTGTAATTGTCATATTAAAACAACACAGCGAGCATTTAGAAGTCAGCAGGTGCCACAGTTAGTGAAAGCCCACACCAGCCCTCCTACTATACACTGTATTAATTAGCCCAACACTGTTTCAACTTCCTCCCCCATCAATGCACTCACCATGGGAATCAGCCGTACTGATGCTGAGCGCGTTCATCACCCTTTCTGTCTAATTCTGTCTCTCCTGCTCTTCTGCCCTCCTTTATTTTAATAATTTCCATATTTCTCCTTGCAGCAAGCATATGGTAATTGGAAAAGTGTAATTGAGAGGCACTTGTGTAGAGGACAGTCAAATGTGTTTGAGTTTGTTAAGAGGTGCATGAGGGGCTTATTTAGATCAGTGGTGTTTTTTTGGACCTTTTACTGCCAAGAAAATCCCACTAATAATCATTACCAGCCTCCACATACCTGCTTTCACTTTACAAGGTTGCATACATTTCTGCCGCTGTCAAGAGGCGTGTCATCCTCAAAGCCACCATTTTTCAAACTGAGGCAGTATTTTCATGAAAGGTATATATAATAAAATGTATGTAGCACCGATACATAAACCGTCATTAGTTGCTGGCAGGAGTCAGAGGCTACTTTGACTTTAAGAATATAAACAAAACTAATAGGTAAATGAATATCAAATAGCATGTTTCGCAATTTGCAGAAAATGCTGAAAAATAGTGCCATCGATAGAATTAATCGGCAGCCATGTTTGTTCACCTGCAGTATCATTTTGCTCCTCTCACCTACGAAAATCATGTATGTATGGTCTAAACAAAGTGCTCGATAAAATTTGATTAAAAAATTTAATATTCGAGCTTTGACAATGGTCTTAATGGCTTTCAAGTAATAAAAATACTGAGAACACTGAGTAATAGGAGTGTTTCCAATTACATCATTTACACTTTTTCCGAACAAGTAAAACATTTTTTTATTTCACTCACAATTTCTTGTTTAATTAATGATGTGGTATGATGGGGTTATAATGACATGGACCTGCCAATGTCGGCAACATTGTGTCTGAGTGGGCGATTTTACTGAGATTGTTGATAATGAGATGGAGCAGTGTTGGAGATTAGAGCAGTCTCCGCTTCACCTCCTACATCCAGATTTTATACCAACACACATGCATGCACGCGCAGAAACTGTGCCACCTGCTTGGCAAATTACATATTCCCCCAAGTACCATACACCGGCGCTGATCATCATTGGCCATCAGCACCACCAAGTGTGGGGAGGTCAATGAGCTGATACCAACCTGTATTCGCACCAGGGGCAACGGTATGGTTTCTCCCCAGTGTGAACCCGACTGTGTCTTGACAGGTGGGACTGCGTGGTAGAAGCGAAGCTGCAAAGTTTACATTTGAAGGGTCTCTCTCCTATGGGTTGGAGATTTAAATAGAGATTTGACAATAAAACAGACAGCAGAAAGAAAAAAAACAATTGATTGAATTAACACATGCAAGGAAGTGGAAAACAAACTGAGTTGAACACAAACTAAATGAGAAGAAAATTAATTTGAACTCTTAATGTGATTATCGATCCTTGGGCCCTTTCTTGACAGCAGTTATGTTGTTTCATTTCCTCATGCCCCCCCAAAAACAAAAAAAAAAAAAAAAACACTATTATTGACAGCCCATCTAAAAATATGCAATTTCCCTAAGCAACAGACTGACATGGTGGAATGATAACTAAAATTAAAAATCTCAGCCATGCTGGTACACATGCCTATCACTGACAGCGGTGTGTCACACGATGGGAGTCTTGTTTGTATGATAGTTGGTAAAATTATGTACAGGGTGAAAATACTACTTTTTTTATCTTAAAGTGTCACTCTCAGTCCGAGATTATTGAGTTCACACATTGCTGCCGGTGTGTATTTCCTACCTGTGTGCTGGCGTCTGTGTTTGGTGAGAGCGTGTCGTGTGCCTCCAGCAAAACCGCACAGGTCACATAGGTAAGTCTTTTCACCTGTACAAGATGATGGAAAAAAAACTCATTTATTCCGATTATTGTCTACTTAGCAAAACAGGAAGTAGACACATAATTCTATATGCAGGAACATTATATAAGTAGCATACAAAACAAAGTTGAATGTGAATTTCACCAGCTTGTGTTATTGTGCTTTTTTACCATTGTTATTTTGACACTGGGTTTTAAAAAAAAAAAAAAAAATTAAAAAAAACCTGCAACAATTTTAAGTCGACAGTATCAAACTTGTTTCTTTTTTAAAAACTAGGTGGAAAAAAAAGTCACGGCTATGGTACCACTAAGGAAAATAATTTAATGTGTTAGAAGGGTGATTCAAAGTATTATAAAGAGAGAATAGAACAAGTAGAGTAAATATATGAGAAACAGGTTGAGTTGGCTCACAGATGAGCCATGCAAAAGTCACAGATCAGTAGTGTATATCCATCAGAGCTCTCGGAGCTAACTAATTCCTCCAATCAGATGGATCCATGTAAATATGTCAAATGGGGGACGGGAAATTGCCAGTGTGGTTTATTGACTGTGATAAAATCTGAAAAGCACCGCTGAACATAATTACATACTTGTCAGAGCCATAAAAATTAGCTTTATTATCAATGGGATGGTTTTCTACAACTTCATTTGGGGGCGATGCCTTCCAGATGGGGAGCGTGGAGAGCTTTTTCACACTCCTCCTCCCTTCTCTGCATCTGGCCTTGTCATTAACAGCATGATGAGCTCCCTCTCTCTTTCTCCCTCCCATTTGTGCAGAACTTCACGCACAGTCAGACACACGTACACACAACTGCACCTACACGCGCACACACAACAACACGTTTTTTGATAATAATGGAGGCCTTTTACAGAGTTGACACAGATGTCTTGCCAAATAATATGTACTATGTCCAACACACATCGTACTTCATGTATTGTGGTATATTTTTCCATGCATGATGATTCAAATACAGTTCAGTAAAAACTGAACTCACGCACACTTGCACATAGTATTTCAGCAAGCCAAGCCATTTAAATATTCATGTGAATTCAAATATTGAACTGCATTTTCTGATCATGGAAGTAGGTTACTCTCGCAGCTGGGCCTCTGTGGTACGCCACACGCTTTTCTCAAAGGCAGATAGCAACTTTCAGTGAGAGCCCAGAGAGACAAACTTGCATCGAGTTTCCTCGAACCTATCTGTTTAAAACCGCTCAACTGTGAAAAGAGCTTTAATGCAGCACCATTTAAATAAGAGAAAACAGTCTCAAAAAGCAACATTTGTCAAGCTACATGAATAGATTCACTTTTTTCAATGAAAACATATTAGTCTCCCCTCAAAAAAGAAATCTGTTTTCCAACACGTTAAAAATCTAATAATGGCGGCCCACAGGGTAAAATTGACAAGATAGTAAATAATATGAGATTTTATTAATTTCAATTTTAAGATTTGTTTTTACTCTTATTCAATTTATTACACATTCAGCATGTAGTTATATGTAGTATGTATATATACTTCAAATACTCCAGTCAAGATGATAATTAAAAGTGCACCTATTTTGTGGTCTGTAATGTGACAATGATCACAATAGTGTTTTGAACAGATACCCAGCATAAACGAGGTCCGTTGTCTCTAGCCTGTAAACCCTATCTGCTTAGACCTTGACTTTATATGAGAAAATACGATGCTGGTCACTCTCGCCCTTTCCCTCTCTCCATCTCTCATTACACCCAGCGCTCCAAGACCTCACCACAGAAAAAAATCCATAACCATCGATCCTTATGCCGAGCTGCGGTCGCCACAATTATTCTTGAGCATTCTTGAGGAGAAAACATTGGCAATAAATTACTTGCGTGCTTTTCATCTGCTGATATGTGGTGGAACACTCTTGGCTGACCTAAAAGGCAAGGTGGTGCAGCGGAAGAGTGATACATAGTTGTCAAAACTAAGGGTTGTAGTGACTTTACTAACCCACAATGACATGTAGGGCCTGACGTCAACCAGTCACTAATCACACAGTTTCGACTTGCAAAGACTTGCAGCAACAGATGAGTAAACTGAATGAAATACATCCATCACAATGAACCAGTGAAGGGGAGATAACTATAAAAGTGGAAGGCGGAAATTACTTCATCCCACACAAAGATGTCCCCCATTATTTGCAAACACCGCAAATGCCCACCATGCAGAACCTGCTGCTGTGAAAAATTTAAATTGTGCAGTTCCTAGTAAGTACTGATAGATCACCTTCTGTATCTAATCTACAACTAACAACACTAGGATTTACTTGAATATTTTCACATGTAACATATTTGCAGTATTACCACTAACCTCTAAGAGTAGTAGTCATCTTATTATATTCTTAAAGTTCTTTAATGCAAAACAATAAAATAAGTATCTTTAAATCTAAACAGTACAACCCTTCCTACAGTGTGTGTGTTCACATATATTCCATGATATGTGTGTATGTTTCAACCCTGAAGGAGTCTGCATGCTATAATTGCCACCCTCATTAGTTATGTTTTAACAGGAGAGGACGGGAGGGCAATTAATTTTACCGCTTAATTTTTGACACGGAATCCGCTGCTGTATTGATGTGCTCGCCATTTTGGCTCTCATTTTTCAGAGAAATTAATTGACAAAGTACGAAGATTTATCAGCATATCGCCAGATTAAGCGACAAACTGAGGCAATGAGGAAATCAATTGTAGCCCTGTCGCTGTGTTCAGCCCCCAACGCATCGCTCCCCCTCACCGCAGCCCCCCTTTTCTTGCAATGCCCAAGAGCATGGGGGGGAAAAAAAGCTGGGTGGGTAAGATGCAGCACACTTATTTATTTATTTGTGTCGTTCATTCATCAGCGGTTACAAATGACCCTGGCGGCTGAAGACCACAGAACTCCCCTCGCTGCACCCCCCTCCCCCCCTCCCAATCACTCAGACGACTGCCGTGTGAGGAAAAGTGATTAATAACAAAAGCACACAAATCAGAAAGGAACAACGCATGCAGTTCAGGGCAGTAAAGGAGAGCTGGAGGTGCTAACGTTTTTCACTTTAAACAATAACAACAACAAGGGGACCACCGTTTAGGAATCACAGTTAATATGGATTGCACTGGATATTCCCCCCCCAAAAAAATAAATAAAAAATATCTATATATATATATATTTGCCATTCAAAATGAATGATTACCCCAAAAGTCATTTGGTTGTTCTTAAAAGACAAGATATCAACATTTATTCTATATTTCCAGGTAATCACATCTGGTGAGCAAAAATATACGAACACAGAGATATAAAATACCATGAGTTTAGGTGAACAGGAGTTAAGATTTAATTGTAAACTTTTTGCTTGGAACAACTGTAGCAAACCTGTAACCTACTGATTACTGACTATTCAAATTCTTCAGTGAGGCTGTTCCAGGATTTCACCACATCTACTTTTACTCCAGTCTCTTGAACATGGGAAAAAAATGCATGCTCTACAGACTTTGTGTCTGGAGATTGAAGTGGCTTGATGTTTTTTTTTTTTTTTTTTGGTCTGTCAATCAACATCTGTAACTTAGTACACACCACTGGGTTCTTTCTTCTTCAGGACATTCCCAAAGGTTGTAAGGGCTATGTGTAATGGCGCCGATTGATTGCTTCACAATAGATTTAGTTGTTTTTCTAGTTTTTCTACACATAGATAGTTCTGTGGTTTTTATATTGATTAACTGTGGGTTTTTTTCATGAATAAAACTCAAATCTCAACAATCAGTGCTTTTTAATGCCAATGCAAAATGACCTGGGAAACAAAACAATACTGTATAAATCAGATTTATTAAAATCAAATATTGTTAGCGTTATTATGATTTCTCACAGGAAGTAATTTGTGAATGACATCCCCCAAAAAGTTGAAAAAGATTTGGTGAATAACTTTAAATATTGTTACTATAGCAATTACATATAAAAATCCCACGAGGATGTTATTGGAAAAATAATTGGTAATATTGAAACATGCTGATGTTTATTTATTATTACTTGTATTATTAGCTGCCATTACTTAATTAAATTAAAAATTTCAATAGAAAAAAACAGTCACATCTTAGGCATAGCAAGAAGTTTAAGTTTGTTAAGAAAAGTTACCTTACAATGTGATTATTACAGTAATGACTTTTAGCTTTCGAATTGTAGAATAATGCCGGTTTATTCTTTTTATTCATTTATTTTTGTAGATTCCTGTTTGCCTGAAGGTTGTGGTTCTGATCAGAGCTTCAACAACTACACAAGGTTATTTTAAAATGCTTGTTTTTCTATTTGTCTGTCTGAAATTACTGAAATATTGTGATATAAAGCAAGTTTTGAGTACGGGGCCGTTCTTAGTGAATGACAATATTACAATAACTTTGGGCTCATAACCACACAGCACAGTCACTGTCCTGTGAGTGCATTATTCATTCTCATTCATTCTCTTTTCAAAACTTTCCTTTTTCCATCTCACTTAATTCAGTCGTTTCAAATTGGTGTTTCTTTTCTGTCCAAGACAAAAACATACATGCACAACGACAACTGCACATGGCTCTTCTGGTGACAACTGGGTGACAGCGATGTCAGCAACCTGATGGGCAATGATGAGTGCTTGATACAAATGAAAATGAAATGTCTAATTGTGTCAGAGGTGCCTTCACATTATATCACTGTTGAAACACATTTAAAATAACATCCAGCAAATCTCGCTCTCACACAGCAGGCACCCGTGACGGATGGAGAGCTCTCCTGCAAGCATTCAGTCAGGCTGTCAGGCCGCTGGCTGCTGCTGCGTCTGTCACTGACTTAAACGGCCACGTATGGGACATTATTAAAGCTGAGGGGAAACTGCTTGGCTGCAACAAAGACACATTTGGGTTGACCTGTACTACCATTGAGGTACTATTTCGGGGGGTTAACAGTGGAAAATTGACCTTTTAATTAATTGTATATAAATATTTGGGTCTCGAGAGTGAATGTCCACCCATCAAGGGTTGTTCGTTTCTGTGTGCCCTGTGATTGGCTGGCAACCTGTTCAGGGTGTCCCCCGCCCGTTAACTGCTGGGATAAGCTCCACGCGCGCAACCCCCGTGGGGACAAGCGGTATAGAAAACGGATGGATGTTCTGATTATATTAAAATTATTTGTGGTTGGTGAAAAAATAAGGATAAGGAACACTATACTAACCGGCCGAACCTGGTCCAAATATCTAAATTAAAGTAAAAAATAAAAACATTGTCTTTTCTTATCCCTTTGAATCAAAGTTGTTGGTTACAGTACTTTATATAAATTGGATGGCAGTGATTGAATCTGGAAGTTTAAGCGTTTCTAGTTTCAATGACTGCTCAACTATCTCTGGGTGTTGAAAATGAATACAGATGGCCAATACTCGGGCAAAAATGTGTGATTTTCGAAACAAATCTGTGAAGTTTTTTTTATGTGAGATGACATTTTCACAGTTTACACACACATATCAGCTTTTTAGTTTCTCCACCTATTGTCCATCTTTTTTTTTTTTCTTTTTTTAAGAATAGTGTTTCATAAACTAACTGTGGTGTTTATTTATGAGTGCACGTCATTGTAAATAATTACTGGATTTAAAGTAGAAGTCACTCGATTTCTTACCAGTGTGTGTACGGTAATGGTCTTTCATTGCTGACAGGTTGAGGAAGGCGTAGTGGCAGGACGGCCAGGAACACTTATAAGGTTTCTCCCCACTGTGCAGTTTCAGGTGGTTGTTTAGTGCCCATTTTTCACTGAAGGAGCGCTCACACAACTTGCACTCGAACTTCCTGTAGAATATAGGAGGTAAGGAAGAAAGAAGGGAGGCAGGGACAGGAAGTCAGCAGGGGGGAAACTGTTATTTACCGAGATCCTAGCACGAACATAAAATACTGGTAAGTTTATGCCGCGAGAAAGAAAATGGAGGTTGCTGGGTAGTTGCAATCCTAGTCACAGTGCACGGGAGCGTTTGATTGTAAGCTGTATGTCTACATTGGATGGCACGCACGCACACGCACACGCAGGCACACGCACGCACACACGCACACACACACACACACACGCACACACACACACACACAGGGGCAAACACAGGAGTGTAGTTGGCTACTGGTATGTCATGTCTGTATAAGCAGGCATTGATTTTTCTGTCCTGGCCTGCCACCTCTACCATTTATTCTCTGCTTTGCACCAGGGCCCAGAGGACTACAGAAATTCTGTTACAGACCACACATGCACACAAACACACGCGCACACACACACACATGCGCACACACATGGGGTGGGTGGGGATATTGGAGGCCTGCGGGGAGAATAAAGTTCACCTGTCCAGCATCCCTGACCACTTAGCCAGGGTTAAATGAACAGTTATCAACATTTTAGCCACCATCTCTTGAGCCCCCTAGATCATAGCTTCTCCACCTCCTAAAAACTCCTTTCAAACACTTACTCATCTGTGTTTTTATAATGAACACACTCCTCTGCATTAAATAGACAGTATTAATCTCATAAACGTGAATGTGTGGATACAGTCCACATTGCTTGCTTTGCCAAAATGATTTGGGAATGCTTGACAATTGATACGTATGAGTCAATACATTTACAACAATTGAAAAGAACGAGAGCATATTTTCAAGATTTCAAATGGAATCCACATTATAAAATGTTTAATTATAAAACTACAAATTAACTATATGTATAATAGATACTGTATAATAATAAAATATGATCATACAATATAATATGATCATACAGCATAAAACATGTACAGTACACATTAGAAACACCTCTCCAATACAATGCAGTGCAATTTTACGACAGTGTACTTGTACTTACTTGGAAGGGAAAAAGAAAACAATTGTAAAATAAAATATCTTTTTTTAATGGCAATTAAAATTGGCTCTTATGTTCTTTAGAAAGGCTGTTGTTTTTTATTCCATGTTTGTAATGCATCAGGATAGTAGGTGTCAGGAGTGTGAAAACGCATCTTGTTTTTACTAACTCGACATGTGTCTGTTCCTCATGCTGACGCCTACATTATTTGACACACTGTGGTCTTTTTTGTCTCGTGTGGGATGTCTGCACCTATATTCATCTACTGTGCTATTGGGCTTCAAGAAACGAACAGAAAGTAAACACAATAGAAAAACTTGGGCTGGAATTAATCTTTGCCCCACTCTATAATTTAGACGCAGAATGACTAATGTGCAAGTCATAAACAAATGATGTCAGGTTTTGGGAAACATTTGTCTTGCAGTGAGGCCCGTGTTATTTTAGGGAGGGTGGCTGTCTTTAAGTCCTGATTGTGTCGTTTAATCCCCATGGTATCTGTTTCATAGCGAGCCGCATGACACTCACCTGAACAAATAATGACTCCACGCAGCATGTAGCATGTGTCTGAATCAATAATTCATACTCATACATCTTCCTTACTGGAAGAAGGGGGGGGGGGGGGGGGGGGCAACAGATAATAGTAGAGAGACATAAAACCAAAAAGGCAGGAATTAAATGTGGTGGGGGGGGGCGTATTAAGAGCAAAATGGCTTGTCATGGCTATAATAACAATCTATATGTGCAGTGAATTTGACTTTGGATCAGATATGCAATAGATGTTTCAAGCACGCTTACGAGAAAGGAAGCTGTAAAATGCCGCCAGTAACCGCCAATGCTTTATTAAACAGCCTTATTTCTTTCATCACGTGACTTAGGACAAACATAATTTGACCAATAGATGTACATTTGCATCTGTTTTTCTTCATTCCCTGCGGTATTTATAGAACAACTCATTGCTCGTGCCACCATGGGAGAGATAAATAAGGTGAGTGAAGAGATGCTATCTTTTATTGTAAGCAATATGAGCAACAGTCCTGCTTTATGAGCTAAACAGGCTATTGTTTATTATGCAGCCTAATCACAAAGTCAGGCAGGCCTTGACAATGCTGCGATGGAGAAAAAGGAGAACCAATGCAAAGCAGAGAACATGGAGGAAGGTGCGTGCGCTACCAGCACTGACTATCAGTCGGTGGTTTGTAAGGATGAGAGAAGAGCTTGGGTCTGTTTTTATGGGATCTTTGATCTTGTCCCCAGCATGTCCGATTCCGTCACGATTTACTGTCTCACAAATCCATATGCATATCGCCTCGAAATAGCATGGCACCTTGCAAAATTCATTGAAGGATCATTTCCTTGATTTTAATGTGGAATTGCACATTGCAAAGAACAAAGAACAATTTAAGGTCTGAATTTTTTTAAATGCATTCGCAAGCAAAGGACATTTAAACCCTTTGGACTCTTTTTATGTAGTTTTGTTTAGTTTGCATGGTAGTTTTTTAGGTTGTTTCTGAACATCAAACATTTAAAGGGACATGATAATTAATAGGTATGGATGCTGAAGTCTGTGTTTTATTTTGGTATTGACTGGACTACTGAGTACTGATTCATAATCAAATGGTAACCACGTTGAGAGTTGGTGATTTTTCATGGCACACAAACAACAGAGCACGCACTCAGGCGTAATTATGTTACTCGCTCACGCTAAAAATACCTTTCCTGGTTTGAAGCGAGTGAGCGCTCACTTCAGTATATCATTTATATTATACAAATATATTGTGTTTCGTGGAATGAAGACAAACATTAATACACAATTACAACATATCGTCGTTCCTTGTGCAATGTAATGTAAACAGCTTAGGGTCACACTATAGTTTGTAATAATTTATTATTTATATTTTTAAAACATTATACCATTATTTTTACTTATTTTAAACTCAATGTTATTTGATATATTTGCCAAATGCATGACTTGAAAAAAATACATTTTATTACTGAATAACATTGAAAGGCTCGAGGTCACCATATTCACAAAAATGCAGACTACGTGGAAGGGATTGAGAATCAGATTCGTGCTCATGGCACCTGTATGTTTTTTGTTTTGTTTTTTAAAGTGATATATATTAACAATGCAGAGACCAAACAAATCAACATCACTTTCAGATATTTAACCTGAATCCTGACTAGAAGATCACACGACAAATACGCGTTTGTGACTTGGAACTCGTTCCCTTTTGAGTCTTTATAACGCCCTTTCTTCCACAATATCTTGCCTCTGTATCCCCAGGTCAAGCAACGAGATGATATGACTGGCATGCGGTGGAGATTTATTCAAAGACCCAGGTGGGCTTGTTGCCTGTACTTTCTGAAAGCTGCCGGCTTCCACAAGTATACCGTCACTCATTACCATATACCGTGGTGTGATCTTGTCATGAGTTCAGGAATAAAATACTGGCAAAACATCACAGGCCACACTGGCCTTAATTGTGATATACTGTGTATCTCCTAGGAGGTGTAAATTTGTATCGTTATCAGTAGTTGTATTATATAGATAACAAAAAAAAAAAAAACAAGACCTGGTTTCTTACCATAGACTCACTGCTGCCTCCAAGTGGTAAGGTGTAAACGTGAGTGTTTAAGTGACACAATTGCTGGCAATTATTTTGATTCTTTAGGTTAATTGTAACAGGGGGAAGGAAAAAGAAGACTCAATAAAAATATATTCACCAGAAATCTCTATTCCTGGTGAACGTCACACCAATCAATGACGGGAAAACGTTTTTCTTTCAAAGAAAGACGTTTTTGATGGACCGCTCAACAATATTTATTTGTCAAGGTTGTTGGCCAGTTGGTGTGCGGAACTAATCTCCAACACTCTCTCATGGCAACACAAAGACAGAAAAAGAGAGGGGCCGACTCTCGCCTGAAGCCAAACTGACACAAACAGACAACTTCAAAGTGAAGACTGTTGTTTATTGGGCAACGGGAAAGGGGGGAGAAAATTTATCTGATATGCAACTGTCAGGAGAGCATTTTCACATGCAAAATAGCGAGTGAGTGAGAGAGATTACCTAGAGGGAGGAACATGACAGCATTCACTAGGGTCAGGATGGATCATCATCTTCAGCCCCCTACTGCATCATCTCTCTTTTTCTCCATCCATCTTTATCTCTCAGCTTCCCTCACTTCTTCCTACCATTTTCCCTTCCCCGGTATTTTCCCTCTCGTCCTGTTTTCAGACTTCATCACTCTGCACTTCGACAAGCTTTAGATCCAGACTAAATTAGCTGAATGAGGATTAAATCATAGGCCATGAGCTCTTTCTAGATATTGGGAGAAAGAGTGAGTAAGCCTTATATGCTAGCTGACTGATTTCGGACCTAAATATGTGTCTAAAGAGATGATCCTCTTTAAATAGGGATCAATGGAAACCCAATTTGATTGTGGTATAGGGTAAAAAAAAAAAAAAAAAAGCAGAACAAATTACATTTATCTTTCCTCAACACGGATGCTGGCTTTGTTATTTGTCACGGGCGAAGCCAATCTGGACTAAGCTATCAAACACTGCTCAGGGTGATCAGAATAATTCTATGAGATTTGTAGTTATTAAAATAAGTTTTCTGCTTGGTGTGAGTCAAACATTCAAATAAATAAAGAAAGCTCTCTATTGCTGGCTTCAGCATAAACTAGGGAAAGACAATTCTCTCTCCTGGGAAAGGCCAAGAATTACCCTAACAGAGGGCCGTTTTAAAGTATACAGCCAGCATACTCATCACAGGAAAAACAAATAAATACATAAAACCACAGTGAAGGGGCTGCGTGTGTCTACACACAATTGTGGATGAACCTCCTATAGAGGACCGCTGCAGATGACTGCAATATAAACAACGGCACACAACAGAGATGGTGTGGCTGATTTATGTTTACCTTCTATCCCAAGAGGAGGAGGAGGAGTGGAAAGAAAAGATAATGAAATAAATAATAAAAGGCCAAGCCCATCAGATAAGCTCCTGTTTATCCTGCTGTAGGGCAAATACAAATTGTCAATTTAATGAACACGGCAGACGTGACGAAAGCGGGGTGAAGGAGCCTCCCGTCTGACAAACAATCAGGAAATGTTATCTTAATATTGTTGTGCTGTTATTCAGCCCATAACTTAAGGACGGAGAAAGGAAAATGAGGTGGCATGACGGCAGAGGGGAGTGAGGGGATGGGCAGTGAGGTACAAAGGCCATGTCCCTCTGTGGTGGCCCTGTTATTGCCTATTTTTATTATTAGCCATAGTTCAAGAGTCCCAAACACACTTTGAAACATGCAGTCCTAAATCTTAACACATTGCACGTGCACACACACACAAGCACGCACGCAACACACACACTCAATTATGAAACTAAAAGAATAACAAAACATACCCCAGGTGTTGCTTTTCTATCGTGTGCTCAAGCAAGTTTGCCGTGATGTTTCACCACAAGCTACTGTCCAAAAATATACCTCTTCAAACATAACAAAATTGATTTGCATGACACACTTTGGCTCACGTTCAAATATTCATCTTCACCCATCTTTTACGGCCCGCTTAAAAGGGGTGTGAATGGGTCGTTCAAAGCTTCATTATAATTCTTTAATTTGAGGCTTTGCAATCTGTGTAGCCACCTAACTTAACCATTATCTCCATATTTATATATTGCGAGCACTAAATTGCGTCAGGAAGAATTACTATCAATATGAGTATCTGCAACAATAACTCAGCCCTGCAGCTAAGGACAGGATGCTCTTTATCAGACTCCTGATAGGCCTTAAATACAGCACAAGGCAGCCATATCAGAGCTTTTTCTCTCTAATATCAAGCTGCATTAGCACGTCGTAAATCAAATTACACTCAGAGAATTTCATTTGGGTCACCTGCCAGTGCTGCGGTGCAACAGAAATATTTATGTTTCCATGCTGCAAATCAGCGCTTTCAGGTATACAAAGAGATGGGGAGGGGTGGGGCTAAGTGTGAAAATTGGGTATAAACCTAATTATCTTTTCAGAATACAGAGAAAGCATGCTGTAAATTGCGGAACTCGTGAAGCAAGCAGGCGTTTTGGAAACCTGTGAGGACGAGGGGAGCTGCTTTAGCGGTTATCTCGTCCCTGAATTTGCTCAAAATAGAACAGGACGATATGTTGATTGAGCGGGCCCTCATAAACAGGCTAATATGATAAGGCAAACACAAAACTCCTAATAGGGCAAATACCTATTTTAACAGGATTGAAATGTTATGAGAAGGAGTCTGTCTTTATTATCTAATCATCGCCCAAAAATTCACTTTCAATTTGTTTATTGGATTATATTTGTGGCCCTATTAGGATCATCTTCCTGTGGGATAACACTTCATAGGTCCGGATCATAATCACAAAGGGGAGTTTGATTAGACACTGTCAGTGACCGGGGATGGCTGTCACGTCATAGAAAGTGCAGAAAACATGTCAAACAACATGAAGCAATAAATCATTAGGTCTACAACAACAATGCTCTAAGCCGAGCGTCAAACAGGCGACTCATATTTACTCTCTGAAATGATTTTAGATGAATGAGCACTGGCCCTAATCCAATTACATGGGGGCGAGTTACATTCATATTTGTTTTTTCTTTTCTCCTCTTTTCTTCCTTTTCGGAAATTGGGTAAATCATTTAGCTCGCAGATAGCAGTAACAGCAAATTAGCTCTTTGGCCTGACTGCTACAAGATGGCTGTAGTGCTATCTCATATGTAACACCGATACATTGCAACAATAGGCCGTTTATCCAGAATTAAGTGTGTGTTTGTGTGTGTTAAGTGTAGGTCTGTGTGTGCTTCAGTAGGTACAAGTGAAAGAGCAGGTCCATTCTCTATTATTACTGGAATTGTAATTCAATGATCACCTTAGATCACATGCGTGCCATAAATCAGATAGTCATGACAGAGGATGAAAAATTGTATTAATAATGTGAAACTTATTATACGGTCCCAAATGCTCCCTTGATAAATGACATTGTTTGGGTTTGACAATGATTGCATTTAAAACATTATTTCTGTGTGTGCGTGTGTGTGTGTGTGTGTGTGTGTATACTGGACATTGCAGCAGTGTCAGATTGTTGGGTGGGGAAGACAGAGGTGGGGTCCCCTGGTTTCATAAAATATTCAAGATGTTTCTTCCACTTCTCTCTGGAGTCAATGGGCATATAGTAGCTGTGGCAGTTAGGGTATAAATATTTGTGTGAGTGTGTGTGTGTGTTTGCGTGCGTGCGTGTGTGCGTACGTGAGCAACTGTGTGTGCGTGCATGCGTGCGTGCGTGCGTGCGTGAGCAACTGTGTGTGTGCATGTGTGTGTGTGCATGTGTGTGTGTTTGACAGAGTGTGTCTGAGCAGGAGTTAAATGATGAATAACTGAAACATGCACATCTTCAAGTTATGAAGCAATTATAATCCATCTCAGTCAGATATGCACATCTTAAAAAAAAGGACACATAAAAGCTAAACAAACTACACTTTTCTAAGCTCAATTATTTATGAATTGTTTTGTTGGATTTATTTTTTACCTTTTCATAATCTATTTATCTTGGTGTGTGACAGAAAAGGATCCAGTAGTGGTTTCCTTTCTATTACACATTCACAAACATGCACAAACACATTAATTAATGCACTAATGCTTGTTTATGCTTGTTTCAACACCCATTCATATGGATTAAGTGCCTTTCCTTAGTGCATTCGCTATATTGAAGGATGTGAAGTCGAACATGGAGCCAGAAACCCAAACCTGCCTGCCAACTTGGACTGTAAACTGCTGGACGGCAATGTCAGCCATTTAAAAAAAACTAAAAATGAAGATTGTACTGCAACTCTGACAAAATGCCGCTAAATAAGTACATACAAATTGTCTTCCTGAAAAAAGTGCATCGTGTTGTGTGTTGAATGGCTTTCTTAATTGTCTGGATTATTTGATCAAGGAAATTACGTCAAATCCACAGCAAAAGATTTTGTGTAACATTTTGTGCAAAGCTTATTGCAATGGAAGGTTTTTTCCCCAGTTTCCAAGTGTCTGCAGAGCTACTTTTAATTTCATGTTTCGACTTTCTAAATGAATGACAATAATGAACATGTGCAGTGTGCACTATGTTTCATATAGACTTCTAAATGTTGGACTGGTTCTGAATTTTCCTGTGTAATTTTATTTTGGCTTTATTTTTGGTTGATTTAAAGTCGTGAGTAGTAACACCATGACGAAGAATGGCCTTTCCCTCTATTTTTAATCGTCCAGGCCCTTTGTCATGTCCTGCAAAGAGTGACACAAGTTCTTCCTAAGGAACTTCTCAATACCACTACACTAATCATTTTCCACTCCTTTTCTCTTCCTTGCAAACAACAATAATGGGAGGCTATTCATCTCTCTCTATTTGAGACCACAATGAAATAAATCAAGATATTTTCCCACAAATATAATAATATTTGTATTTGGGGTAGGGCAGACATAATTGATGACTGTGGCCGTGCTAATTAAAAATGGCAGAGGTTTCATTAATCTTGGTCATTGTGTTGGGAGATAGTAGAATAGCAGCTGCAGAGGTTGCTGGACAGAAGAGACATCATCATCTATGTGATTTGGCATATTGTTGAGTTCATTGGAGGAATTGAGGTAATGTGAGACCGCCGCGAGGGGCATATTGTAGTCCATTCTATGGGCACGTTCGGAAATCAACACTGCCGAGTAAGCATCGAGTGAAAGGCAAGTTTATGATTATTCAGTGACATCATGAGAAATGTCAAGCCAAAAATCATTCAAAATCAAAGATCAAGACGAATGTAAAATAAACACAAAGAAATATTCCTCTGACAAAATTATTCACAACATATTGCACAGCACATAGAAATAGATACACAGAGGCATACTGAAGCTTATCAATGAACTATTTTTGACCTGTACATGGGTGTATGAAACACACACATGCATACACATTTGCATGTTGCATAATATACTATCAAATGCACAGCGGCTATATGTTATGTTAACATATACACACAAACGTGTCTGCAGTTCAGAAGGACAGCGGCAGCTCAGAGCCAGCTGTGACCTGGCGTCCAGGTGCTCAGGAAAACCGCTGTTAACAGCAACGATTGATGATCTAATCAAACTGTCACCACAGCAATCTGCTTTAGGGGAGGGGAGTCTGGGTGCGTGTGTATCAATGGAAGGTGAGGAGAAGTAGGGTGAAAGCAGGTGGGGTAGAATATCCAGGAGGCCTGGTGCATGCTTACTGTTAGTCCAAATTGAGAGTGACAATCTCAATAGTGAAAAGGCCTCGCCACCGCCTATAAGTAATGGAGGCAACTACTACAGCCTTCTTCCGGAGGATGTCACATAATCAGGGGAGCCTCAAAAAAACCCTCACCCCACTCTCGTCATTATGCCTTGATTCAAGCCTGGTGAGGGGACTACCAAGAAATGTATAGCATCAAGATCTGGCATATACAAAGCATAGCTGCAAGCCATGTCCGGACTGCAACCTGTTAGTTACGGGGCAGCATTAAAAAAAAAATCTGTCCAGAGTCAAACTTCTGTACGTGTTTTGACACTGGGTGGTACTGCTGTTTACAAGGCAGGGGAACAGTAGAAGAAGAGGTAGTGCCATGGTGTCACTGGTGTGATACGTATACCAAAAAGTAATTAATAATAAACAATTGAAAGAATACGATAAACCTCCACTATTCAAAGGGGATAGGGAGCGGACAATAGCAAAAATCTGCTTAAAATCATGTAAACGGTAAATGGACTGCACTTATATAGCGCTTTATCTACACCACATGGTGCCCAAAGCGCTTTACAATGTCTCAAGTTCACCCATTCACACACACATTCATCCACCGATGTACAACATAATGCCGCTGTAATTGTTACTACTGTATTTTCCGCACTATAAGGCGCACCTAAAAACCTCCAATTTTCTCAAAAGCCGACAGTGGGCCTTATAATCAGGTGCGCCTTATCGGTTGCATTGCCTTAGGTACTTGCATCTGTAATGTTCTGTTTTATAGCTTACATTTATTTTGGCAATATTTTGATTATCCTGCTATCTGGGATAATTTAGACTACTATAATGATTTCATCTTTAGCGAGGACATTCTACAGTATCGACTCATGTAGTCTTTTTATCCAATAATATGACAATATGTATACAGTAAATTAGGGCCAAAAATTATTAAACGCAAATTGATGTCATTTAGCAAAGGGTGGTGAATATTTGATTATTTTTAAATACAAATAAAGATGTAATATATGCAGATTAAAATAAATATGTATATTGTTGAATTGTTATCCGACATTATTATATTTTCCATTATATAGCCTACTACAAAATCTACATAGAACATGATGGCTGGATACATAATGTAGATAGCTAGACAGGAGCCTTCAAACTTAATAGTGGCTTGTTAATCGCTGCCTGTTATGCTTGTGTTAATCACCTTCCCCAGGATATATCCACGAATGCCACTTGCCTGTCCAGTTCGCATTAATTTAATCGCTGCCCGGCTAATTCATTGATTAATTGGTTCATTAGTGATGCCTGGCAACATCCATTTCTACCATGACAGTCTAATGTTTCAATCGAGAAGAAAAACAGGCTGGCAACAGGCCAGTTTTGGCACAGTCCCACTGTGCGTAATGTCTGACCACCATCACCGGTGAACCTCACAATTGTGTCATCGTGCAGTCGAACTTCGTGGGTTTGTGCCACGGGATACGGTGAACTATGTGCATTTTTTTTTTCCTGTCTGGTTGAGTAATGTTACTTGGATTATAGGAAGGGGTGCCATAATTATTTAGGCAAGAACAGCTTCAAAAGTTAAAGGGTCCGATGGATGGTTCTTACCGCTGCCATGAAGATGAGGTAGACACTGTTGTGAGAAGATAAACTACTGTTGTAGGGTTATTTCACGAGTCAAGGTCATGTCACTTTGACATGACAAGTGGCTTCCAATTCTGGCACAAGCTGTCCAATACTAACGTATACTATTGTTCGTAATAAGATCCAGTAGGGCCCTGCTGCACCTTGTAACAAGGTGCTGGATTATATTTTGATTTATATCAATACCAGACAATGCATGTGACAACATTGGCTAAATGATGACAGTATTCTCCGACAGCTTTACTTCAAATTACACGGGTTATTTTTCGTACTTTTCTCACTGTTGCTGTTCTAAAACACTGATAGCACTGTGTTTTATTTAACTAATGATGATCTTAACCACAGGGGTGGGAATTTATGTTTTACAGAGTGTCAGCAGTATACTGTACCCACAAAAACACACATATCTTGCACAATTCTGCACTATATGCCCATGACAAGTGCATAAAAATCGCTCCCAAGTGATGGCACAAGCCAAGCCATAAAAACTTAATGCATCTAATTTTCTAGTAATCAAACTTTTATAGACTGCGATGGCTTTTAAACTAACAAATTGTAATTATCGCTTAATTTTATCAGCAATATTAGCGCAATCCTTCATTCTGCGAGTGCTCATTCTTCATGAAATATTGAGTAGGGTAAACAGTGAGCCGCTGTCCGTGCAACCCACAACGCTAAAGGTCTGGTAGGGGTCGCTGAGACGTGGCCAGTGCCACAGTGGGGCGGCCGCAGAAACCTCTGGAAACTGATCTTCATGATTTTCAACACACAAACTAAGACATACAGCAAAAGAAAATAGTGCTGTTAGCAATGGTGTTTTGTTATGACCCTCACTGTACACTGTTTTCTTTTCATAAGCGTTGGATGCCGTAGCTGAGACAAACAAGAACAGACTTTAACGATGCTTAATATCCCGTAGTGAGTTACTTTGAAGTTAACATTTTCTTGCTGCCTTGCCAGTGTTTCGTGGTACTAATCACTTGCTTATGGTCCCAGCAGCATGGGATGTTACTGACTGCTGCCCTTGGGTGGCTAGTAACTACGCCTTACCACCCAACATCAAGACAGAGAGACAAAGTGCTGACACAAGCAGATAAGGGAAGGAAGAAAGAGGAAGATGAAAGAGCAGATTCATTATCAATAATTAAGCGAAAGGCTTTATTATAATAAATTAGAGTCTGTTTTATCAACTCTTATCTCCCTAGCACACAGCGAAGACCCTTCCTTAGCCAGCACAAATAGAAATGTTGCATACACTTCTGGGTATGTATACTTTTTGGTGTGGGGCCTGCTCTATTTAGTCTATGCTATCATCATACTGACACCAGGCAAGATTCTCCTGCCCAGTGTCCCCATCTGGCCAGCATCGTCAATATGGCTGTACTGTGAAGCATGCTGGGATGTGGCTGCAAGCTCGAAGCCAAATTGTGACCTGGCACAACCACTTGACCCCACTAAGTAGGAAGGGTTGCATTACTGTTAATTTTCTTGGTGAAAACTGGATGAAAATGTTTTTGCCATCACATACCTTTCACCGGACAAAAATTGGACTAAAGGAGACGAGAAAAAAAAAAATCAATTCATAAACAATAACTGGGATGAAATCAGTATGCAATTTCGTTGACAAATGAAGACAAGATGAAAATGTAGAAAATGATGTAAATGAGATATGTTATCCTAGTCGGTCAACTATGCTTTGATACGTTTACACTTACTGAAACTAGACTAAAACAAGGTGAATAAAATTATGCTTTCTTGGACCAAAATAAAGACTAAAATTCTTGACTAATAGTCGACTACAATTAAATTTAAAAATGTCTGACAAAATGAACACTAGTCGTACATAAATTACAGTCTAGATTTGAACTGATATGGAAAAAAAATCTTGATAGGATTTCACCCCACACTCACTCCCATATATGTATATATATATATATATAATGTCTTCTTAACATAGACGTAAAAACAGTCCGTGGTGTAAAAAGAGATTTGGGGACCACGACACTACTACCAAATCAGCTGATCACTTGGTCCAATACTGAGTCTTAAAAAAAATCATCCAGTGAGGTCAGTGGGTGGAAAAGAAGCAAAAGAAGCACTAAGCAACACCCTCTGTTGGTAATTTGAGAACCAGTCCAAAATTGTTATATGAACCCCTGATTTCGTATTAAGCCATTTTCTTTTCGCTATAACCAAGTTGTGTAATCATTATTTCCCCACCATAACTGGCTGTTAAGATAACTGTAAACTACAGCAGCGTCAAATGCTAACCAAACTTTGCAGGCTGTAGCAATTACACATCTCTAAAACAGTGAAATCATTATAGCCCCCCCCAAAAAAAAAAGTTAAATAAATATTTCTTTCTTTTGGGCTGTCAGCAGCCCCTGTTTTAAAAATGATGAGTGTATTAGTTTAAGCGGTTTATTATAACAAGCATGAAAATTACTGGCGTTTTAACAATTACCTGTGAAAACAAGTATGCGAGACAGGCCAGTTGTCTTTAGGCACCCTGTTTTGAAAGACTAATTACAAGCAATTGAGTCAAGGTTGCTGCTGTCAGTCATTCTCCCATGAGCCACTCCCCTCACTTTTTTCAAACGAGGACTCACTTACACGTGCCTTTGCTTTCACACAAATGTGCATCCGGTTAGATGCACACACGCGGGTGCGCCATTTAATGCCCCCTACCAGTAAATCATAGGTGTTTCGATTTAATTGACTACATATTTTAAATATGAATTGCATCGCGGCAATATGAAAAAGATCCTAAATGAAGTAGTCACCTACTTCATTGTCCTGAGCAATTTCAACAGTAAAATTGTACTGTAATTCTCTCTTTGAAATGAAATCAAGATACATCCTGTCACAAGTCATCAAAACACAAACACATGGAATGCTTCCCATGAGAAGAGTGCACATACAGTTAATACATGCAAAAGGACAAAAAGCCCTTATCTCGGCTCAGTGCCTGCAGTGAGGAGTGGTGGTATGACAGAAATGAAGACCCAGTTGTGTCACTTCCGAACAGTTCAAACATATGACTAATATTTAAATGATCTTGGACGCTAAGCAAAAGCATCACCAGACTTTTTTTTACTGGGCACATGCCCCAGTTAATGAGCTGTGCCCTAGTATTGGGTGCGGACGAGGCATCACACTGCCGGTGCGGCCGAAGTGGGAAGGAGACAGAAAAAAAAAAAAAAAAAAATCCAGAGTACTTATTAATTTGTCGCAGGCAGCCACCCGCAGTGTTTACATACATTCATTATTTGATTAATTTGCTCGCTGCTCACGATAGACCCTCCCCTTCCCATTACATTTGGGGCATGGATGCTCCGCTACAGAAAATATATGTTCAAATCGGTGGTGTTGGGCGGAATTCTCATATCTCCAAAATCATCACGTTTTAGTAGAGCAAAATATAAAAAGTTAATTCAAAAGTCATCATTGCAGCGAGAAAAAGATCGGGGCATTTTTAACACAATAATTTGTAAAAAATAATACCAGGGTTCTTGCAGGTTTGAGTAAGTGAAATGTGTGTGGAGCAAACGGACCCCTTGGGCTGCCCAACAACATGCCCGACCTAAATTAACGTAACAGAGGACCCCTTTGGCTATATTTTTTATTAAAAACAAGCTACATGTGTCAAGAGGTTAAGTAATACCAGTCTGTTAACACGTTTTGAATTTGTCATGTTCAGGTCTGTCTTGGTCGGCCATTACACTCGACCTCCCATTTGATTCTCTTTTCTTCGTCAGGACTGTACACTACTCAAAGTATACTAAATTATTTTATTGGATTCTTCAAATGGCTCCGGTAAATAGTGTGTTGAAACCGTATGCATAACACTTAGACTTATTCACATTTTCCCACTTTAGAACCTCAAAGGGTTTCTACTGAGATGTAAAATGACGGATCAATACAAAGCACCACATAATTGTGAAATTTTTGGAACATTCAAAATTGGATGGAGGTGCTCTCCAATTTTCAGTCTTACCACAGATGCTTAATGAGATTACGGTCCGGGCTGTACTGGCCCATTCTAAAACTCTTTTGATCAAACCATTCCGTAGTAGCTTAGGTTTAATGTTTAGGGTCATTGCCTTCTTGGAAAATAAATCTACTACCCTTTTGTAGCATCAGACAGGTTTTCTTCCTGAATCATCCTGTATTTACCTTACTACTTCTCCCGTGCACACTACACTTTTTACTATTATATTATTCTGTTTGCTGATAATGCTGAAAACTATTCATCATTTTTATTCACATTCATAATAATATGCTACTTCAACAAACTGACTGTAAAGTCAAGTGTCACCCGATGGCAAACCTGGTGTCTTCCTGCTGTACAACTTATTCTTTGACTAACAGTTCTCCCCAGCATTCTAAAAATATTAGGTCACCAGATGAAACTACCTCTCTAACACTGTCCCATTCCATCTCTCCACTGCCAACCAGCATAAAGCATTTCCGCCATTTGCTTCTCCCCACAAAACACACACACCTACACTTTCTTTCTGTCTTTCTTTTTTTGTCATACAATTTTCCGTTTGTAATTGTCATCCTCCTTTCATACATTTATTCTCTTACATTTACCAAATTTGTTCCACTCAATAAGCCCGCCCCAGTGGTTTTCTTCTAATTAAGCTGTTGAAAATGTGATAGTTAATTAATGAGGAGAGATAAAACATCTGCAGGATTGTTGGAAAAATGGTGACAACTTGTGCCTGATAGGTTTAAAGAGCCCTTATGATTGTTGTTCACCTGCACATGAAAGGCACCCATGCTTATTCTCTACATATGCTGTGCACAAAAGAGTGAAAACATGCAAAAATGCAAACTTCTGTAAAATCAACCTTAAAATAATGCTGGTATATTTGTTTGTAATTGGGCAACTGCATGTTTTTAAGGCTCCCAAAACAAATTTCATGATACAATGGAAAATATTCAATTGAATCACTGTGGAAATATAAGAAGTTGCAGACTTTACCTCTCTTTACGTTGGCCAATTCCATGTTTGCCAAGTAGGTGGGTGCTGAGGTGTTTCTTCATCACAAAAGCCCATCTGTATTAACAAACAAAGAGAGCAGGAGTCAACCACATAGCAATCTCAATGGATTATTTTATACCTGAGCGCATACTAAGTGAAATTATAATGATCAGTCTTTTTATTCCAAACAAAGTTTCTTTTTTAACAAATGGTATCACATCTTGTGCATTGAAATGTTAAAGGACTGTGCACAAATAAAACATACCCAAATACTTGTGTATGTGGAGTACAACCAAAAAGCAAACAGTACAAAAAAAAAAAAAAAAACGAGATGAAAAGGAAAATAATCATGGAGGGCTGGAATTTCCAAAAACAAGCAGCTTGTTCTTACTTTCCTGGATTTATTGTGTCTCCAAAACAGCACATGGAAATATAATGAATAGATGTCAAGACTTAAATACTCAAACATTCAAGCTGCTCCCACAATGATTCATCCTATGGCCTTTTCATTTAGCACTCATCATTTCCAATTATTGTGGAACAAATAGACAACAGCCACATCTAACAATGGAGGATGGAGTGCTAAAAGAAACCAAGTCATGCGGTCACAACTGTCGCTGCAAAAACTCAGGTCCCCTTCTGTACAATTCTTTTCACTTCCTACTTTTCTAACTTGATGTTCATCATTCTAATTTTTTCCCCACAGCAAATTAGTGTGTTTTGCCACTGGGAACGCGTCTATCAAAGAGAAAAAAAACATGGTTATTTCACCATTTATGTCACTATGTCAGATTGAGAAGACTAACGAGTATCACACACACGAACACACACAAAGCTATGTCCCCGCCAACATGGACCATCCTCGATGCCCTTGAGGCAAATGCTAACACCACTATAAATATTCAAAATGTTCCACTGTATTCCTTCATGATAATGACGCTACATTTTCTCAATCTTTTTCTAACTCAATCTACTTAGAATGTTGCCTCAAAGTCAATCTAGGAGAGTGACTCTGACTTAGTCTCGCATACTCCCTACAGAGAAACTTAAGAGTCCCAAGGATCCTAATGAGTCTAGCGCAAAACACGGTCTAACTTTAGAGTGCACATTGGTGGAGTTTTCTTTCTTTTGCTATTCTCACAGACGTGCACAGTTAGGAACTGGCGCTTGTACCATTGTGGGCGTGAAGACAGCCGACTTGCTATCCTGCCAATGAAAGTGACTCGTCTCGTAATACACTTAGAGCAGGAGAGGCTGAGGTCCATGCAGAAGATCAAAACGTACCAAGTATGTTTTAAGGAACTGCAAGAAGGATGATGTAACGTCGGCCAGGGAGATCACAGATCCCTGCTGTGAAGTGGGTACATGGAAAACACCTTTCACCCAGATAATTTGTGTTTGTGTGTGACAACCTCCACATAGTAAAAATATAAATGATGATAATAATGCTTTCATTTAGGGCTGAGCAACAGCAACCTATCAATATGTAATGTAATAGACACATGATCAATATGAATAGAAAATACAATTGCTGAAATGTTCAATACAAAAAAACAGAAAAAGAATTAGGAAGAACAGATTGTAACAGATACCATATTTTCCGCACTATAAGGCGCACCTAAAAACCTCAAATTTTCTCAAAAGCCAACAGTGTGCCTTATAATTCGGTGCGCTTTATATATGGACCAATATGGATTCGTGGATGAGGGCTAATTTGACGTTGAGTTAATGATATATTGTTATTGTTTTTACTATTTTGAGTGTTACTACATTGTGATTGCATTACCGTTTGAGTAACGTTGAGTTATTTATTCTATGCGCCTTATATATGGACAAAGTTTTAAAATGGGCCATTCATTGAAGGTGCGCTTTATGATTATAAATCCAGTGCGCCTTATAGTGCGGAAAATACGGTAATAAAATGGACAGTTGTCAGTTTTTTATGTTTACTTCCCCCTTATATATATACACATATATATATATTTCAACTGAATTCTACAGAAAGCATTATTAGATGAAGGGAAGTTTAAAATTGATATATCTTTGTCTCGGGCGGCTCGGTGGCGCACTGGGTAGCACGTCCGCCTCACAGTTAGGAGGGTGCGGGTTCGATTCCACCTCCGGCCCTCCCTGTGCGGAGTTTGCATGTTCTCCCCGAGCCCGCGTGGGTTTTCTCCGGGCACTCCGGTTTCCTCCCACATCCCAAAAACATGCTTGGTAGGCCGATTGATCACTCCAAATTGTCCCTAGGTGTGAGTGCGAGTGCGAATGATTGTTTGTCTCTGTGTGCCCTGCGATTGGCTGGCAACCGGTTCAGGGTGTCCCCCGCCTACTGCCCGATGACGGCTGGGATAGGCTCCAGCACGCCCGCGACCCCCGTGGGGACTAAGCGGTTCAGAAAATGGATGGATGGATATCTTTGTCTCCTTTTTTCATTTAACAAAAAACTGGAACAGGAGCAGGTGTCTGTAGATAATTTTATAGCCACTTAAAATAACGACAAAAACACAAGCATAATTAAGCATAATTAATGTTTTTGAGAGCAGGTGCTGTTGATGCATCAATAAAAATTGAAAGAAAAGCAAGGCCTTGAGAAAGCTTAAAGTTGTTTGTGTTTGTATGTGATGTGCTTGTTTAAGTCGTCGTGTTTAGAAGTGAAGAGAAAAAAAGAAATTTGCAAACATCGCTGTTAATTATGTATTACAGCTGTCCTTCATAAACCTAATTACAGAGCGCTGAAAGGCAACGGGGCAATTTACATATGTGCATGAAAGACAAGTTATATGCAAAATATGATTTTAATTAGCAGTCCTTGATAGCGAGGGGTACAAATCAAACTGGCATTTTTTCTACTAGATTGATCTCAGAATACTGTGAGTAAGACGGACGGGTAATGCCCTGAGGATGCTCCTCACTCAAACTACACACAGTCACATGCTGTTTGAAAACAGAAATGGTTAATAATTAACAATAATAACAATAATAATAATAATAATAATAAATAAACTGATCGATATACAAATAATTTGATCCTAAGCATCCAATTACACACAATTACAAACATCACTGCAAACTATATCATTGATCCCATAATACACGTGTTTAAAGGGAAATAGGTTTTTCATTGATTCGTCAATCAATCCCCCTGCTTTATATATGTCAGGTTTCTCTGGCATCCAGGTCAAGGCCTCAGCTTGTCGTGCCGATGCCTTGGGCTGCATCATCAACCTGAACCATCAGCCTTGATGGTTATTGTAACAAAGGGATACTTTAAAACGCCTTTCATTCGTATCAATTCTCCCCCCCCCCCTCCCCGTGAAATGAGCTAATAAGGCTGTGCCTATGCCCTCCAGGGAGGCTCATAATATCCATAGCAGATACGGAAAAAAGAAAAGAAAAAGGAAGACAGAGGCCGTGGTGTTTCACGTTCGACTTTCCCTTCAGACTAATCGCCGCGCCACAGCTCGTTAGGTCCGTGACGTGCCGGAGCTTTACCGATAAGCTTGGGAGACACGGCTCAATTACCCACACTTACAATCTTTCTCTCTCTTTTCCCTCCCACCGGCTAACGATGAAGAGATAACGTGTCAATATTTGATACAAACAACTTCATTTGACTAATGGTGTTCCTCGATAGGCCCATCTACAGGTCTGGAAGCCATGTAAGATCTAAGAAAAGGCCCCAAGGAACACTTGGCTTAGACATATTGTCTCGCCCCCAATTGGCGTAAACTCTCCGCACAAGGCATGCCGCCATAGTGCTCGATCAGACACAGTAGAATAATATACCAACTCGTTTGATGACTTGGAGCAGAAGTTCAGAAATCGGTCAGATAATAGTAACTTCCTTTCATTGGTGGACATATGACTTGACTTCAGGGATTTTTTTTTTAAGTTCCAAAAGTCAATGGTCTACATGTTAGACTTTAATTAATAAATCAGTGTCTTCTTTCCTCTTCGGGCTATTCCAAATTGTTGTAATGGTTGCTCTGATAGACTTCCATCTGCTCTCATCCTTCCAATTACTTTTTTTCCACCCACTGACACCTAGTTTTGTGTTGGTTACACCTCAAGATAATACCCATGCAGCCTTCACGGGGAAAAGCTGAAGCTCATAGTGGATTGTCTTTTGTTAACCAATGTAAAACAGACCAGGGCAGCAAAATACAACACACGTTTGAAAATTTTTACTCAAATGAAAACCAGACGTATTGAAACTTTAGGTACTTCTTCTGCTAAGTTGTACCTCAGATTCAGATCTAAACACTTGGAATGAAAAACTGAGAATGCTTATCAGTTGCCTCAGACCCAATGTCTCCCCAAGAGGAGCAAAAATAAAGATTAAAAAAACTTCCTTGATAATTCCCAAGCTATTCTGCCCATAATAAATACCAGTTGATATACTTATATGTACATTAGGCCTGTGACCTTGTTTTGGTATGCAAGACAAATTTGATTAAATCCTTTGGTTTAAAGACATATGCAAGAGCTGCCAGATGGAGCAACGACTCATTCCCTTTCCAGTGAAGATGTCGAACTTTGGCTTAAAACTACAGATGTGTCACGATGGGAGAAATACGGGACCAAAAAGAGTTCTGGCAATGGACTGCAGCGAATTTTGAGGAGATGCACCAAACCCACAGACAAATTGTGAAATGGTCTACTACACCACGGCCCCCTGTGCCTGCCCTAATGATGGCCTCCACCTGCTGCGTTAATGTCACAGCTGGATCGCCCTCCATCCCTCACTGACTCAGACTGCTATCAGCAGCAGGTAGTTTTCCTCAGTGCACTCCTCCCTCACTTCAAAAATACCTTGACGTCCATCTTTTTCTGACATGGCAAACTATCTTGATCTGCATTGCTGTTTTACTACCCCATAAGACTTTGCAGTCACATTAAACTGTTACTCCCATTTATGTTGATATATTGTCTTTTTTTTTTTTATCGCTGACATACGTACTTTATCATCAATTCTGCATGCGTTCATGTAAGCTCACCTTACCGTCTTCAGCTGCCCGGTTATTACTTGTTTATGAAGGGCAGGGTCTTTACGAAAGAAAAATATGGTCTTCGTTAACGAGCCTGGAAGCATTCTATCTGGCAAATCTCATCTTGACAATAAATCTTTTAAAAATGTTATCAAGTAAAAAAAAAAATACAGTAATTAACGAGGATATAGAAAAAAATTGATAGAGGTGCTTCGACACGCATCACCGACTTATTTAGCCATTAGAGCATTTTGGAAAAACAACTTATACTTATAGAGCTCTTTTTTTAATGCTAAGAATCCATTTTACAATTTTACAATTACAAAAATAGCAAATGCTGTTCAGGAAGTGAGTTATGAGTATTTTAAAGTACAATTTTGGCTCATTTCTGCACATTTATTGAGGTCATATTTTGACAAACTCCGCCTCGAGATTTTATCTGATTGTTTTCAAACTTTGGATGTTCCATGTAAACATGTTTAGGATGAAGTTATTGAAAGCTCTTTATTTTGTCGGACATGGTTGCAGTGTTTTCCAGGGTGTGAACCTTGGCAAAATTTAATTTATTGTCTTCTGTGCAAGTACCTCGAACATGCCAGTAACCCAACATGGCCAGGGTTACGAGGGCTCTTCATAAAACATATCAAACAGAGGAACATGCTGTGGATTTCCATTTTTTATTAGTTAGGCTGATGAGTTTGTCAAAGAGTACGATCAAACCACAAGTTATATCAACGCACTTGACATATGGAGCTGCCAACCTGTTCTGACTTGAAGTATGGTCCTCACACATACAATCAAAAAATCCAAATAGTTATGCTTGTAAATGAATGATTATTTACGAAATGATTATTTTTGAATTATTATTTACTGCTCAAATGCCCATTTCCCGAATAAATGAAAGCAAATGATTGCTCCTTTCTTTTACAACCCATCCTCTAAAAGTAGAAACATTGGAGCTACAGTACGAAGACATGTCTCATCTGAGTAGCTTTGACAGGCAAGTGATTTGACAGAAGAACAGAAAGTGACACTTGGCTGACAGCAAGCCTGCAGCACTGAGATGTCAGACAAACATATAAACAGACAGGAACAAGAAGACGAAAGATAAGACATTTGTTGATAGACAGTCAGTGTCTCATGACAGTAGAACTCAAGAACCAGGACTGAGAAAGTACGGATTCTACCAAGTTTCGACTTTCAAATGTTTGATAGCTGGGTTCTAGTAGCACAGAATGAGAAGAAAGTGCAGTATCATATTTTCAAATACAGTTGAAGTGATAAAAAGATGATTAAAAATAAAGAAAGAAAAGTCACATGACGAAAAAATATATAATCCTGTAATGGAATAAATAGTATAATGTCACGAGTGAAGTACTGTTTCACCCGACATCCCTAATCCTGTTCAATGAGAATAAAACTTGAATAATCTTATAAAACACCAGGATGAAATTGATGGACAAGTTGCATCAAATGTAAATTGACAAGAAGAGCAATGTCATTTAGCTTAACAGAAGCAAGAGGTGACTTTGCATCAATATCGCTCGGCCCTTAAGAGCTCCGCTAACAGAGACATCCCAATCATGTAACAGATATAGGGGGAGGAAATAAATAAATAAAACAGTCAAATTGATTTTGTTTTTTTCCCCCCCAGCGCTGTTGCGAAGCAAGCACTTGATCTACTCTAACGTGATCTTCATAAAAAATAAAAGGGAGTGTTTCCTTGATGACTGATCAATGTCAAGTATCTGAATGAAACAGACACCATTTCTGACGCTCCATTTTTGAGTGCGTAGCCATGTGCATGCACACGTGTGTATGTGTCCTACTACTCTAAGATGAGGTACATTAAAAGCTCACTTTGCTTCACCAAAGGGGTGTTTGGATGATCTGCTGAGGCAGGTGATGGGGCTTGACGGATTGATTGAGGCAAAGTTCTCATTGGCGGTGGCAGCGCCCCATCGAGTTGACAGCTCCAGTGCACACTGTTCCATTAAAGGATCATTTAGAGGCAGAGCAAGTTCCACCTGTATGTGTGCAGTGCAGACCCTAATGTGAGATGAAACAAGATATTTCCAAGCTATGGGGGGGCAAAAAAATATATAAAAGTGAAATCAAATAAAAAAGATGTTTCCTCCCAACAGCGCATTGTATTTTTCACGAGAATAGCGATTGATTAATTATTTATTATTGAAGAAATGATGATGCGCCGATGGCAGTTTTAGGGTTGCGAAGCCTAAAGCTCAAAGAGTCGTAGTAATAGTGAATATCAGGCTACTCAACTTCATTATATTTCCTAATTAACAGTTTTCATTTGGTATTCAAATCTTGAAATGTGCTGAATATTGCTGTCCTTTGTCTCAGATGAAAGGGGAGCTGTATAATGAACGAGGTAGAGGTAGAGACATATTTTACTGTTAATGTATTATGTTTATTATTAGGGATGCGTTGAGATTAGCACATTCATAGCTCAGGTAAAAGGGTATCATGACAATAGCCAGAATTCACACGAGCATCTCTCTAAATACAACTCGTTGATTTTTATTTTGCCACAGTAGGATGGTAATTGTACCCTTACAATTCCTTGTGTTGCTGGTATGTGAAAATCCACATTTTTTTTTTTTTTAGGGAAATGATTTTAAGAAGCTGGTTGTTAAAGGGGGTTAGCCACTATTGCTAATGTATCTCCAGTTTTCCTTCCTTTCTAAACTCTCTGCAGAGCAGTTAAAGGTATGAAAAATATATGCGCTTTTCTCCCTCTCCTCTCCACTGTGCCATGTTAAATCATTAAAAGAGAAGTCCTGCTCATTATCTCTCTAAACAAAACTCCTCTTATACCAAATAAATCACAGTGGTGCAGCACGGCTAACAGCCGTGAAAGGATAAATTACAAAGTGCCGCTCTGGCAGCATTGGTATTTTAAAAAGCTTGCAGCACAATTTCTATGATGTGAAGTAATTTGTAATTCACGTTTCCTTGTGTTTATAGCTGTCTTTCCAGGTGTATAAATTCTGAAATAACATGTTGTGCAATGGCAACGGCGAAACACCTGCACTAGATCAATTCATCCCAAAAAAATTTAACCATGCAATCTTTTTCAGACCCCCCCAAAAAATTTAACATTTAATCAGAAAGTTAGATAACTAATTAATTTATTAGACCACACTTAAATTGTTTTATTTTTTGGATTGCATGTTGAAGATGTGACATTCTTCTTCATCCTTACTGCACAGCATGTTTACTTTTTGGGGTTTTTGAAAGTTAAAATATCTGAAACAGATGATGATTCATGATCGCACGTGGCTGGCTGTGTTATATGTCATAAATTTGTACTTTTGTTTCAGAGGTTTATAAATGAGGGGTGGCATGCTGGCGCACTGGTTAACACATCCACCTCACAGTTCAGAGGATGCAGGTTTGATTCCACCTTCAGCCCTCCCTGTGTGGAGTTTGCATGTTCTCCCCGTGCCTGCGTGGGATTTCTCCGGGAACTCCGGTTTCCTCACACTGTACAAAAACATGCATGGTAGGTTGACTGAGCGCTCCAAATTGCCCGTAGGTGTGAGTGCCAGTGAGGATGGTTGTTTTGTCTCTGTGTGATGACTGCTGGGATAGGCTCCTGCACGCTTGCGACCCCCATGGGGACTAACGGTATGGAGGAGGATGGAGGAGGTTTATGAATGATTACAATGATAATCTTTAGATAATCTTTTACCAAAAGACTAAGATATTCAAATGAATTAGTCACCCAAAAGAATTTCTTACATATCAGTGCCTGGTGAGGTCACTATCACCCCAAACTCCACCTCCAACCTTTCATTGCCCCCCACTGGGCAGATTAAACTACACTTGGGTCCTTTTATAGCAGCAAGCCCCCCCCCCCCCCCCTTCTTATTCCTCCTGAGGATAAAAACCAACACTAGCCTTAAGACACCCCCACTTAAAATAGAGGGGGGGGAAATAGACCTATGATTTATTCAGTCTGTTTACTGTACACTATCTGCCTATCCTCTGAGATCAAATTAAATGTATGAAAAAGAGAGTGAAAAAAGAAGGCTAAAATGATGGATGAGAGAAAAGAAAGGGAAATATATCAAAATATAACTAAAATGAAATTCCTTGAATATAGAGGCTTAGGCTTATTGATGGTACAAGTTGCTTGGATGCCTGTTGTTCTAAAAGAAGAACTGCAAAGGCCGTAGACAACTACATTTTTATATCTGTTATGCAGGTGAGCCATTTCACATTGATTATTCAACAATGAATGTCTACACTGTTTCAGATTTCTGTTTTGTCTCTAAGGACTAAATTTGAACAAGTTAGATGTGCACTGAAATCATGACAAACAGAGAGCAGTCTATGTGTGAGGAATCCTTCCAATTGTGAAAAATCTGTCGCACGATTGCCATCCATCCATCCATCCATCCATCCATCCATCCATCCATCCATCCATCCATCCATCCATCCATCCATCCATCCATCCATCCATCCATCCATCCATCCATCCATCCATCCATCCATCCATCCATCCATCCATCCATCCATCCATCCATCCACCCTCACAAGGGTCACGGACGGGTGTGTATAGTCTTTAAATCCTAGCGTGAGCTTCTTGGGTTTCTTGTTTAGTGAGGGCTTAGGCATTAAAAAACAATGTACTTTGAGGATACAGCCTAGGAATACACAATACACTGTAAAGTGTTATTATAACTGTTGTTGCCTCCCACTCAAATTGAACATACATCTCTTTGAAAAGAGCACGCTCACTCACAAAGTCACAAAAGATGTCTTTGTTTAGCTATCGCTGCTGTTGTCTTGACACCTACCATCTGCCACCCCAGTAACAGAGAAGAGTGAAGAGGGGTTTTAACAGGAAACTGTCCGCCTGATCCCCACCCCCAAACACACACTGTGTAAGGGTTTAGTCATAAGAGTGTAGGCCTCCCTCCCACTGCTACTCAGATACTCAGATACTTGTGCAAGTTTTAACACTTCTCTTTAAGCCCTGATTCCTGATTATTTTGAAAAGTCACATCCTAAACATACAGGGTCCGGCAAAATGATCGGACACATTTGTAGGTTTAATAAAATATGTTTTGTTTCATTTCATTTTCGTTTAGTTTTCGAATAATGTTATTTTGTTTCGTTTCAGTTGCTAACATGAATTGGACGTGAGCATCACGCTTTCATTGAGAAAACATTTATCAAGAACATTTATCAAGAACAAATCTGTAACTGCAACACAATGAGCGTTCCGTTAGCGCTTCAGACTTGGTAGACATGATCCCGTACCACGCTCAAAACACGATCTTGTTATGGGTTACTAACTTTAGAGCCAGTTGATCAGCATTGAAACGAAAATCAACCGGCCAACCTCGCACCGCCAGAACTCCAGAAAATATGGCAGCGGTAAGACCAAAATAACATTATTCGAAAACGAAACGAAAATGAAATGAAACTAAACAAAATGGCATTATATATACTTTTCGAAAATATATATTTTTTGTTTCTTTAATTTATTTGCATTTTATTGAACCTACAAATGTGTCCTATCATTTTGTGCACAATGGCAGGGTTGAGATGAGTCCTCCTCAGTCACCATCTACAGGCACACAAATCACTCAGACCAACCACTAAATGAATAAATAGCGTAAGCAAATAAAGTATGTTATGCAGATGAGGGTGACAAAGTCTCCATCTCGACCTGTTCTACAATGCCCCCACCATTCATCACCTGCACATGCAAAGCGCTGTCTACGGTCCTTAGCATATTCGCATATTATAATGAAGGCTTGCATGCAAATCAGAACGACCTTTTCCTATTGGCTTTTCTTTTTTTCCCCACATCACAATTTTACAACTTTACATTAAGAGGAAGAGAGTGGAAAATAGAGGCTGTAATGGCTGTTAGAGCACAGGCTGAGTATGTGACGTGATCTAAACTCACAGACTCTGTAATTATACTAATCTATTAAAAGACGGTAGCTGTCAGAGATCTTTATAGCAAAGGACAGGCTTTTCCAGATACTTTATTTATTCAAAGTGTGGATGTGGTCAGTTACAGTCACAGAATGTAGCAACATGGTGACATGAGCTCAGCCATGGGGAACATCACCATTGGATGATCAAATTGGACAATACAAAGGCTACGTACATGCACAAACACAACATTGGAGTAAAGGCAAGTTTCATTTTAAAACAGAGATGTTTATCTTAAAATTGAAAAGATACATTTTCAGTCACCATGACTGCATCTGAAATGGTAACTGCTAATTAAATCCAAATCAAATAACAACCAAATTTTATGACGTGAAATATCATACAAGCTCCTAAATGCTATGTTTGTGCTAAATATAAAAAAGCCTTCACCTCTTCTTTTCCATTCTGTCACTAGTGACCAATGGGAGGGGGCGTCATAACGTCCACCAGGCGGGGGTCCTGTGGCGGGCCGAAGTTATCCTTCCTTACTATGACTTTGAACTTCTTCGGATGAGGCATAAATATTGAAATATTAAAATGAAAGATGCGGCAGACGCAGAGGGAGTGGGGGTAATGTTTGTGTGTGCATGTATGTGTGTTTGGGGTATATGGAGGGAGAAAGGCATAAGACAGAGACAGGAAGAGACGATAGATGGGGTGGGGGGTGGTAGATGAGACAGGAGACCCACTGAGAGAAGAGACAAGGCCCTCACCCCTCTGCCAGGCTGCATTCTAGCAGGCCGACAGTTATGGATAGGAAACATTACTGCTGCTGGTAATTAAAGCAAAAACTAATACTGTCTCTTGGATGAGGGGGCTTCATAGTGAGCATCCATTTGTCACTGCTGCACACTTGCCAAGGCCAGATTAAATTGCTCACACAGCCCTGCTGCATGCAGAGGATCTATCAACCCATCTATCAATCTATTCGCTTTTCTATCTAGCCAATATCAGAACTAACAAGGTAAGTGTGAATAGTTTGTGGACAAAAAAAACATGTCTCAGCCTTCAAAAGTAAATATACTGTATGTGAGCTACTGCAGACATTAGTGACTGACTGAATGACTGACTCCGGAGTAGAAGTGAAAAGGCCACTGGCTGGGTGGGGGTAGGAATGGGACACGAGAACATGGAGGAGGGGATGCCATGTCACTAGACGGAGGGGATCGGTGACACTGAGCGTGTCACAGGGTGACGGCTGCACTCTGCTAGGACCAGTAGCCCCTCTAGCGCTGTCAGAGGAACCAGCAGCTCCAGATAGTGACACTACCAGCCATACTGACAGGCCAAACATGACTCGTCTCCACTCTAGCCAAAGACAAGGCCTGACGGCGCACAGACACACGGGGCTGGAGCAAAAGGATGGGGGGAGGACTACAGCACATTGATGTCTCCCATAAATGGACAAAAAGAGCAAGGTTTCCAAACAATGTCTAAAACGCAAAGTACATCAGTTGTGACATAGAAAAACTGATAATATTGGCTTTCTTCTTGAAAAGATGAGAGAAGTTTGAGAAACGATTGTCTTTAATCGTATAAGCACAAAGTAGAGTTGTGAATGTCACCTTCTTGAGTCTAATATTTTTCTAAAACTGTAAAGCTACCGACTTGCTGAAAACTGTATCCGAGCAGTGAACGATAAGTGAAAATCTATTGTCTTGTCACTTAAGACAAAATAGGAGATGAATCAAAATGTAAAATGTAACTGAAGGAGTGTTGACTTTATACCTTTAAGTAGCTATTGGGTGGGCAAAGAACACATTTTTAAAACATTTGGATCAAACAAGAAAGTAGATTGTGGAGAGGAAGTAGAAGACAAGAAAGCTGACAATGGTAAAATACAGATGGAAATATGTTGTGAACAGGGAAAAAAAACAGGACTGGGGAGATTGCCCGTGGGGGAAAGTGAAGAAGACAGAAAGGAGAGGAAAAGAGGGCGGAGACATAAAAGACTGTGAGAGAGTGCAGTTGTGAGACTGATCGCTGTTGATCTTCACGATAAGCGCTCTCGACAACTTGTGACCAAAGTGGCGCTTCGACACTAATCGGCCGTGAAGGCTGACCTGCAGCAAGAAAGTGCAGTTCAGTTCACATACAGCTACCGCTGCCGCGCAGACAAGATGAACTCGGACAGGAGACATTCAGGCATCAAAACTCTCTGAGAAATCGCAACATAGCTTCAGTGCACTATGAAAGGAGCTTAAGAGGGAAACACACAAGCGATGATACTCTGCTGTGGCAGTCAAGGCAGACGGAGTTGGCTGAAAATGAAAGAGAGAAGGGCAGAAGCAAGAGGGAGACAGGGAGAGAGGGGGGGCAGGGAGAGAGAGAGAGAGACAGAGACAGAGACAGAGAGAGACAGAGACAGAGACAGAGAGACAGAGAGAAAGACAGAGAGAGAGAGAGAGACAGAGAAAGAGAGAAAGACAGAGAGAAAGAGAGAGAGAGAGAGAGAGAGACAGAGAGAAAGACAGAGAGAGAGACGGAGACAGAGACAGACTGAGAGAAAGACAGAGAGAGATGTATCTTACATATAAGTCATCAAATCCAAATCTGTAATGTTTGTCTTTCTTCTTCTGACATGATAAAAAGGCAGGCAGGTTGTTAGCAAATCTGCGCCACAGTCAAGAGGCTCTGGAAGCAAATCTCAGATGGAATTCCAGGGTTCCTACACTTTTGATATTTCTAAATTCACTACTTCTTCCCAGACTCTAATTTCCAGACTTCTCTGTTTTAGAAAACTCAAAAAGTTTGTGAAATTTGAGAAAATTGATGTCTATCATTCAGATTAGGAATGCAAGATAACTATGGGGCCGATATGGGAAAGCTCAGTTTGTGCGTAAACGCACACGCGCACGCACGCACGCACGCAAGCACACATGCACATACACACACACTCACACACTGTTAATTGCATGCTTCGATGTAAGGGGGATTTACCCACTTCAAGTTCTTGTCATAAGGCAAGATGACCTACCATTATATCAACAAAGAGCAGCTCTTATGATGCGGGCTTCATACAGTGTGTGAGAAGAGTTGTGGCAAGACTAGCTTCACAGTGCACCAGCTTCACAATGACAACGCACTTACAATGAATTCCGTGAGCAGCTGACAGTTCCTGGTTTAAAAGAGCATCACCATGTTGGAGGAGCCAAATCACTCAAACAGGTTCAGCATGCCTCCCACACCTTTCCCTAGTTCAAGAGTGTCATTAAGTGGACCCATTTTGATTATTAGACTACAAAATATTTTTTCTGAAGGAGAAAATGCAGTGCAATGTTGGGCATACCTTTTCTGAGACCAGTCATGAAACATTTCTGACACCTCTTATAGGACATACAAAAACTTAAGATCCACTGATTGTGATTGTGTGAAAAAGATTCCGTAATAGGCCAAGTTAAATAAAACCACAAGGTATAAAACTGGTTGTAACTCTTATCGTGACACGGCACGTATGCACGCACTCATCTTGTTTGGTTGAATCTGAGACAGGCACTGGGATTCTAGAAATATTATGTTATTGATTTGTTGTGGGAAGATGCTATCTCGTTACATAGCGTGCAGATCACTGGAGCCAGTCGTCACACACGCACGCACACACAAAACAGTGAGAATGTGCTATCATCTACAAAGATACATATGAAATATTTGCAAACCCACACGCGAACTTAGACAAAAACTTTTTTTGCAGGACTAAAACATACCGATATAAATAGTCATCTCCAATTCTTAATGATTATTAACTGTGGCAAAACAGCTTGCTAAATCTGTAAAATGTGTAAATCTATATATCTATCTTCATCTACATATAAATATATACGTATACACATTTACATATCGATCCATCTGTTATCTACCGCTTATCCGTAGTCAGGCCGTGGGGGCCACATGCTTCAGCAGGGAAGCCCTGAAATGATTAAATGGGTGTTTTTCAGACATGGCAAGAAGTGGAGTTCGTTAAACTAAGTAAATTGTTAAAACACCAGTGTCGTATTTTAACTAGGACTGATCAAACTTTCTATTCTAGTGCTTTCTATACACCCGAAATAAGAGCATAACTTTTCATTAAGTTCCAGCAGTCTCCAGCAGAGCTTGTATGTAACACTGGCGAGTTTCATGTAAATTAAACCATTTTGTTTGCCTTCCCTTCTTCAGCTGATTGTCAAAACATCTTGCCAGGAGCATAAGGTTTTGTCTACACGTGTAGGAGTGTGCTAGGTATAATGTATGTGTGCTTTACGTGCACATGCAGCACAGCAACAAGTGAGCAAGCGGATGTGTATGTGTATCTACAACACACACACACACACAAACGTACAACTCCCAGTCAACCAGATGTGCTCCTGACCCTGAGCTCAGTCACTGATATGCAAAGTGGAATGCCTACTTGGGTGCTCTTCATTTCAGTGCCCGTACAAGCAACTGTCACAAACAATAGGGGGGGGGGGGGGGGGGGGGGGGGGTGTAAGAAGAATATGGAGGTTTGGGTTTGCAACAACATGCTCTCAATATAAATCATATTCCACAAGAGACAAGCCAGTCTGCTACCCAGCCAGTCACCCAGTCAAAGAGCAACAAGGTGCTCTGCTGTTTTTCCTTGCTATTCCTAAATGACACTACGTGCAATAAAAAAAAAAGCAATCAACCATGTTCAAAGATTCTCCTTAAAATATGAAAACTAGAAATGGTTCAATTGTACACACAATAGAATATCAAACAAAGAAACCAGCAGACTTCATTAAGATGACAGTGTCTCCTTTTAGACTGAAGCTTTTTTCTTTCGAGCATCTTCCGACACACGTTAACAAGATAAACAATTGTTCAACATCTGCAAGGACTGTGGGAAGAACAAAGCAGGTCATTTGAAACACACTTAATGTATTTGAAGTGGTTGACAACAATGCTGAAGAAAAATTATGACTTTGTATGTACTCATAAATGCATTTTTGTTGATTAATGGTCAAACTCTTGGTTGCTGGGTCTCATTTACTTGAATGACGTCTACATCAGAGGGTCGCCGTTCCCTCGGCTTGACTGATCGTGGCCTCCGCCTAGGGAATGGCGGCTTCGGGGTGGGATTCGGACGCTACAGAGTGAGGATGACTAGCCGCTGAATCGGAGCGGCTACCAAATGAATGAGAGTGAGCGCTCCATTCAAAATGAATGAGCGCTGGCAGCAAGCTTTGCATACCGATCGTGAAACCTCTATCACACTATTTCATCCATGGTGTATATGAAATTGAAAACGTAGTTCAATATTGTTATGAGACAATAAAAGGTGTGCTGAAAATACTTTTTGTCATGACGGCGGCTGTCTTAATTCTTGGAAATAGATTTTTCATCTAAATCAGGCATGTAGCGTCCCGTAGCGTCTGCCAGTAAATTAACAATGTGTGGCCTATCAGCAAATTGATCACAGTACATGTACAAATAGCTATTTTATATTTCACCAGAAGATGGCAATAGACCTGTGGCCACACTCTCGGGTGCTTTCGGAAATATGGTCCGAGCTCATTCTGCCCTTCCGAACACAACACGCTGTTCTATGGGACGTTGCCACATTATGCAACGACAAATAATATTTGGAATCGCCCCACGGTGTCTGAAACTCCCGAGTTGTGAATATTATGACACGTTGCGAGTGTGAATAGTGCGGCGCAAGTTTGCAAAGTACAGTTAGTATTAAATCTCAAGAAAGTCCATCTAGTAGTTTCATCGGATAATACACAATAGATGACAGATGATTGTGCTATGAATGGAATGTAACGCAAAATCAGCATTCTAAATTTCTTACAATCACTTTTGATAGCAATGATGACAATTAAATCATCCCATCCAGTGATTGCAGCTTTTTCCTATCGACTTTGGACAAAGTTAAGAAAATGATTTTGTGATAGTGAGGTTATTCATCTTGGGAGCAGGTTGCATGTACAACAGATTTAACAAGGAAGCCTGAACTTCCTTCTTCTCAGCCTCTTCATCCAGCTCCTCGGGGAGGATTACAAGGCTTTGCCAGTCCAACCAGGGGACTTAGTCAGCATGTTTTGAGTCATCCCTTGGGTTTCCTCCCAGTGGCAAAGACCTGGAACACCTCACTGGAGATGTGCAGTGGCTCTACTCTAACTGAGCTTCTGTATTTTGTTATTGGTACACATAGTATGTTTTCCCTATGGTGTTGCTTGTCATGCTCTGCAAATAACAATTATGTCACACAGTCTACACATAGATTAACAATAATAGCCGTACATGTTCTTTTTTGTTTAGGCCTGGCGAGAAATCCACTGGATTACTTGTCTTCACAAGTGTTAGCACAGTTGTGGCTAACTCAGATCTAGAAGTTTCTACAAACCTTGGTCTCCTTCTGTCACTCAACCTGGAAATGCTAATACTGAGTTGGGCCTCCCTCACCACTTAATGACTCTCAGTGCTGCAAAAACCTCATTTGAAGTGAATGCGTATAGTAAAACAGCCAGGGCCACTGAGAGATTCTACTGGACATCTTCCGATCAATTAATTATTGCAGGAAAATCAAGAAATACAACATCAACACATCAACAATAGCAAGAGGCTAAACATGTGCCCAATGAGACGCAAACAAGTATGTAGCAATGCAAAAACAACAATGCTAATATCACACATTGGGTTTGCTAAAAAATGGAAATGTGTGAATTCCCTGACAAAAAGGAATCACTTTGGTGAAACTGAACAGATAAAGAAAGGTGTGAGTATCTTAAATTAATGTCCAACCCCTTCTGACTTCGGGGGGGGGGGGGGTTTGAACAAAACAGGGTACAATTGTGTCCTATCATTATTCTTCTCGATCGCGCACACAAACTGACTTGCACACCACACACTGAAAGCATACGGTGACCCCCCCCTTTGTTCTTCCTCCTTCATCTTTCTTATTCTAATCTCAAACTAATCTTTTCTCATTCTTACCTCCCCAAACTGAATCATATTTCACTGGCCATATCTTTATATTTTCTATTATTCTGCACTGAAATATGTGACCAATGGAGGTACGGTTTTGAAATAATATATGAATCACCCAGATGAAGATATGTTGTGGCTATTATATATTTATTTATCTTTAATTCATAGTTAAGCATCAGTAGCCTCTGTCTGCTGTGGTTGCCATCCTCCTTTTTTGAAGACTGCAAACTGAGTTATTTTTCTTCAACTCAGTGACATTTTTAGAACTAGCAATTATATGTTTTACTTTTTCCGCAAAACAGTGAGGCCGCGAACGGTAAGCCGCAATGTCGCGACACAGCACTGTATTATTTATTGTATAGCACATTTGCAGTACTATGTAAATTTAATTATTTATTTGTACGTCTTATTATTTATGTATTATGATTGTCAAAATAGAATTAATTCCGAAGCCTACAAAACCATTTTACAGGAAAATGCATCCAAACCAATGCTTCATCATGCAACAAAACCACGACCCAAAAAAAAAAACACTGCCCAAAAAAGTCAAATTTCCCTAAATAGTAATCACTCAAAAGGTGTGATAGGGGGAGATCAATCCATGTCAATTAAGACGTTTAAAAAATTGAAGTTGAAGCAAGTTTAAAGAAGAATAATAAACAAGAATTGAAAAGTAACAGAATTGAAAAAAAAGTATGAACTAATTTTTGTGCAAAGCAATATATATGTGCGTGTGGTTGTTTATGAAGCTACAAATCAAACATCTTTCATGTATGCAGCTGCTGTTAAAAGTATGTCTGATGGTGTCTGCTTTGCATGCATCTGTGTTTAATTAAGAGCAGTGTTTTGCCTTCCCAAGCCACCACTACACACACACAAACACACACTTACACAACAACTCAGCAAGCAAGGGTGGATGGCTGGCCCTAATGTGCATAATTAACTTAACCCCCATCACTTGACTTTAAAAGGGCTGTTTGGAGGACTGAGCCAGGCAAATGGAGGCTGGGAGAGTGGCCCTTTATGTCTAAAATATTCATTACTACATTTGAAAGTATTTTGAAGCATCCGCTGATTTTTGTTTTCTCGTTCGGGGGGACAGATTGTTGCTAAGCACTTCTGAGACAACCGGAGAGGCTCGTAGGAAATGGGGACATTCCTCATTAGACACAATGAAAAAATAAATTACAAAAATATTACATATATAAAGACACAGCAAATAACAAAAGTGGAAGAATCGCATGTAGTACACGCCGGTACCTGTACTGTACTACTCAAGGACAAGCCAGAAAGTATTTGCATGAGAAACAACGGTCGGGCGAAGGACATGAGTAGAAAAGACTGTCCAATAAAATCTCTAAGCCCTCCAGCCCAGTCCTTTTTCTTTCTCCTCCTCTTCACCCCGCTGTGCCAGAGCTGACTGCTACCAGCCACACACTTCACCTCTCATCAGGGTCAGAGCGGCAGCAAAAAGGTCAGCAAGACAAAAGCTGATTGGCTAGGACGGCTCCGGTCAGCATCGGGTAGCCAATGGCTATCCTGACACACCTGAAGTGACACACTGCTTCAAGCATCCTCTTCAGAACAGGCCACACAACAGTGCACCCCAAACAGTTTTGAAAACTTCATTTTGGAGCCAACAAAAATATATACGTACACATATGTATTTTGTACTTCATTGACCAATATGTACAGTGAATGTGCAATGAATGACTTTCAAAAAGGCCACACAACAGTGCACCCCACACAGTTTTGAAAACTTCATTTTGGAGCCAACAGAAATATACACATATATGTATTTTGCACCAATGTGTACAGTAAATGTGCAATGAATGACTTTCGAGCTACAGTGGGACAAGTTTTGAGGTCAATCGCAGGCCACAAACTGTTGCCTATTAAGTATGAAAAAATGTTTTATGGAAAAATATGCCTATTGAAGGGTTTTTTTTTTTTTTTATGATAATGAACCAAAGCCATTTACTCAGTTTCATAAAAAGCATGAAAAAGAAGAAAGAAAACATTAGGGGAAAGTAGATGGGAAAACAACAAATCCAATGTAGTCACTAGCAATAAAACCTACACCTTGCATAGAAGTGATGAGCAGTACAGAAAAAGAAGGAAAAAGTTGATTTGGAAAAAGCCTATGTGACATTCTCTTGCAGCATTTTGATTTTTTTGGGGTGTTGCGCCTTCTGTCGCTCACACCAGTAGTTGACTTACGCAGGAAATGTGGGTGGAGGTAATTGTTCATGTTGTGCCCTTGAGCATCCGTGCCAACCTGAAAAAGTTAATGCACGACTTGTTTTGGAGCACTGGGTGGGCTAGTGGTTAGCGTGAGTGTGTGTGTGCGTGTGCGTGTGTGTGTGAGAGAGGGGAGAAACTAATACCTGTGTGTAAATTGTCCACTATCCTTAGCCAAATTCCTGTTAATGGCTGGATAAATATTTTAAGCTAATAAGCATCCAGCCACATTGATGGTTAGCTTTGCAAATGTGATTTGCTGCTTCTGGAAATTGAATCTATGAGGGTTGGACTGCTTTAGAAAATATATCTGATGACTTTCATCTATTGTGGAAATGTATAATTTATAATTCAACCTTCAGATATTTTATTTTAAAATGTTCCCTCCCTAAATTTACATCAGCTTTGGCAAACGTAATTTGTATTTGTTCTTATAACTTTCAAACATTCTACAGAAAAAAAAAATCCACGGTATTTATTTTTTTCCAAATAAATGAATAATTGGCTTACTAAAATATTTTGAGCAATTTATGACGTACTTAGATAAAGCATTATGTAGGTCTTCTGCCATCAGTATTTCGGAATAATATTATTCATGTTCAGGTGAATACGTACAACACACACACACACACACACACACACACACCAACACCCCTTGATATGACAAATCGACTTGAAAGCCATTCACTGATATGGCCACGAATGATAAATGAGAACTATAGAAGCAATTCCAGGCTATTTATGGTGTAAGATCCATTTCAATTGATATTACGAGATTTGTTGATCATAGTATTCGGTATTAAGTGGTTTCACTTTTAATTCAGGCATTTATCATAAGTTCCTGGACCTTATAGTATTTCACTACTTCACACCTAAACACGCTCCCTTTTTTTCCTGTTAATAGTGTTGGGTTGACCATAAGTTGAAAGGGTAGTCTGCAAATAAATTATTCAAATCGATCATGTTAACCATAAACACACACGATGTTAACTTGAGAATGTTCAGTTTTATTTCATAGCAATTCATCAAATGTACCGCTTTCATCGTGTCCCTTTATCAACACCTTGATGCCAACATGCCACCACTGTAAGGCAGTCTTAATATTTACCTAGTTCACTTCTAATACACATCAGCATCACGAGTGTGTTTTTACTGTGCTCTTGCAAGCCAGAGAAAATATTTGCTTGTCTCAATGCTCCCCCTCATTCCCTAAAAACCAATGCGCTCCAAGAAGCTGCACGGTCATCTATTATATATATATATACATTTATTTATATTTTTTTCAGATGTATATATGTACGTACATATACGCACGCGTGCACACACACACACACACACACACACAGACACACACACACACAAGCACATTAGCTAGAGATTTTTTTTTTTTTAACCTTTACGTGTTTAGTAAGTACTTGAATGTAAGAAAATAATCTGTGATTGAAAACCATTTTGCTTATTCTTTCCAACAAGCAGCGGGCTAGTTGAAGAAAAAAATGTTATACAGCTTTACACAGACTCTTTCTAACTGGTCCAGTGAGGTGGCTGGTCTACTCAGGTTTCAACATGTGGGAACTCAGACACACAAACACATGTAAGCCTCCTCCCCACAAACGGTGTATATTGCGTCCTATTTTCTTCAAGTTTGTGAAACATCCATGACATTGTGTGTCAGCTCCATTAAGGTATGACATTAAAGCAAACATTACAGTGTCTTTATACAATTTAGACCTCCCTTCCAGTGGAATATCAAAGCCAGATGAGATGTCAAAAGCCTATATTAATCAATTTCAAACTGAACAGAAAATTGTTTCCTACTCTACACACTAACAGCTCTGATTTGGACCAATCTTGAAACCTCTGAAAAAAAGATTTCACCTCTTTTAAGTGAGAAAAGAGGAGGAGGCATGAGATGGAGTTGAGCAGAAAAAGAAGAAAAGAAAACCGTCAGTCTAATTAGGAGTAATTACAGCCTTTTCATTTCAAACATGATGAAATAATTTGATTCTTTTTAAAGATGGGGTCTGGTTTGCCTCAACGCAGACAAAGCGCCCCTACGTCGAAAGTTGAGAACTGTAGCAGGACAATGGTGGTCCTTCTGAGAGCTGCGGATCACACCAGCCCATAAATCATGGCAAAGGTAGGCTTCAGAAACAGTTACTTGACTGTGCCTTGCTGATGACTGCCATACAAAGGCGACCCACATTACCGACAAAATAAATACGGGCGATGGAATAGATGAGAGAGAATGAAGACCTGAGGCGCCACAAAATACTTTTAACATACACCCATGGTGCATCACTAATGTTTCAACTCTGTTTGTGATGACAAAGCAAAAAAAAAAACTATGGAAATAAATAAGTTCATGAAACAATATGCCTTAACACTTGAGCAGGAACATGTTTAACCGGCAACAAAATGTAGAAGCAGATGACAGTGAAATCAGAGCAGAGGAAAAAGTGATTCTGGCATAATTACTGAAGATACAAACATTAACAGAGAATAACAGCTCTAGTCTGTTTCTGTGGCATGATCTCAGAAGTTTCACCTTTTGAAATGTCAATTTAAACAACCTCCACAGACTTGAACAGTTTCACCTTATAAAGAAAATGGGGATATTATGAACAGCACAAGGTTAAAAGACCAACTTAATCATCAGCAATGCTTTCATTGAATAAACTCAACTTTTGAACTGAAGGTTGGACGGAAACTTGTGTTGGGTACAATTTCATACGATATAGAACGAACGTATGTTTGGAGAATACAACGAACCCCCGCATATTTGCGATAGCGGATTTAGGAATACAATATTTGCATATATACATTTGAATGAACTTGTCAATGCTGCCAATGTGCCATTTCTTTCTAAAGTTATATAGATATACCTCCAATATAAGACAATTTTGTACATATCTGGCTGGTTCTCAGAAGGTGTGGTCCAGGGTGTGAGGTCAGTGGTCACGTTTTAGCATCTTGTAGCCATGTTGAAGCCAATTGGGGAACTTCATTTAGACAAAAGTAGTGCTTCCTACTGTATATATGCTGCACCACTTCTCATGTCCTTATCTGACTTATCTGCGTCTATTTATTTTTTTCGTGCAATGCAGTATGGTCTTTTCCTTTCTGTATCACAATTTGTCAACAAATTACACTGCAAACAGCCAAAGTGAATTGTAAGCACTTTAAATATCCCTTCAGAGTATATTGTAGTTATATTGACATCATGATTTCATAATTTGACTGTCATTTCCCAAAAATGACATAAAGCTTGACGTTCTGATGGCGCTGACATGTTCAGTGACACAAATATTCATTATTGAGAGAGGAAATGGAAATGGCTTTTCCAGGGGAACCATGATGTTTTGCTATTCATATGTTGTTTTGAGGAAAGTGCTTATCGTCACTGCCGAGAATCATTTCAAAATAAAAGCTTAGTGATGCCCAGTATATTCTCTAAACTAAAGTTTGAAGTTGGCCTTCTCGCATGTTGGCAGCGTGTCAACGTCAGATATCGCTTTAAAATATTATACCTGCGCTTAGCTTGTACAATAGTGCCAGAGTTAAATAAAATGTTCCTTTTACAGTAAATGTCAAAACTTGTCTTGCTAAAACTGGTTAAAGGGAAGGTATTCCTCAATTTTACTTGAAGCACTAGGAAATTCAATTGGGAAAAAAAAAGATAATAGAAAATATATATATATATTTATATAATTTTTGTAATTACAAGGAAAAATTTATATTGGGATATACAAATTTCACACATTAAATATTTTAAAAATTACCTAAAAAAAATCCAGTCAAACCTTAGTTAGCGATAATAAATTTTTGTAATAATATCTACTATTATTTTTAAGGTAAAATCATACCACTGTGTAGAATTTTAAGTAATATTCCTCAGGGTTGCAGGATATTTTTATCTGCTTCCCTCACCATCACTGTGGACATTGTTTTGAGCTGTGACAAACAAAGAAAAGTCTGTGATGTTCTTTCCAACAGATTAATGTAGAAGGACATAAAACCTTTTTCTAAATACACAGTTATCGACATGTGTATCTATGACGGACGCAACGAATGTAAAAGCAAGAGAGATGACGGAGGTCAGAGCCCCTTTTATGCTCACAATCATAGCAGAAGCCCCACTGGGCGTGTAAAGCTGGACCAGGCATCTGTCTGTCTTTTTTAACTCTCGCTCAACACACACACACACACACAGACACACACACACACACACACACGCACACACGCACACACACACACACACACACAGTGAGATATAGACATAACTACTCAGCCAGAGCTCCCTCCTTTGCCTCTCGTCCACCTGGCCGTTTGATGAAGCCTCACTTGCTCATGACAACACATCGATTTTACTTCTAGCTGCCGTGTAAGCCGTCCGCCTGGAGAAATCCATTAGGACCAAACACTTCTCATCCTCCCATTGAGTGACAGCCATGACAGCCCCCACCCCCAATTGCCTCATTGCAGACTGACAGCTCTGCACTCAAACAGGCCTTTTTCACAGCAGCTCTAATAGTTTGAAACGCTTACCAATACCAAGCACAGACACAAGGGGGCTGGATTGAAGAAAGGCAGAAGAAAAAAAGTTTAAAGGTGGTAAGATGGCAAGACAGGTGTCAGGTGACTCGTTTCAGCGAAACCTACTACTGTTTTGTTGCAATCAATTGCTTTCATTTTGTATCATTTGCTAAAATAAGATGTCAGGGGAAGATCGCTTGAGACAAAATTCTTGATCTTCCAATGAGAACCTTCTGTTTAACATCTGGCAATGTGACAGAAAACCACAGAGGTCCAAGACATTCAATCAATATTTGTGACCAGAGTATCATCTTTCACAATTATGAAAAATGCTCTTCAATAGGGAAGGGTATCGTAAAGATTTTAACGACACTTCTACTCTAACAGTACTGCTTATTGATATTTTTTTTTCCCAGAAAATTCAGAAAAATACCAAAACAAATCGGGACCAAGAAATCAGGCGTCAGCCACAAACGAGGTCCTTTTCAGATAATCGAGACTCCCCTCCATTATGCCTGGATTGCCACTTTTCTGGATTTTAGAAATTTGATTTCATACCTAAACGTAAAACCCCTTAGTTCCATACGTTTGACACATTTAGTATGTATGGAAAGAAAATACTCTTGGGATTCTAACTTTTTATTTCATTTATTTATTTTTAGGGGATTTAAGGACTCATGACATATTTCCGGTGGACATGAGCTATCGGTTTGGATTTATTCCAAGCTACTAGCATCTGGAGGAAAAATAACCTCATTCTTTAAAATTGTCTTTGCGTGGGAAATGTCACTTTTAAAAGACAAAGGAACCTCTATTCTAGCCAACTCTGCGGTGTGCCGGCTAGATAGAAACATTTATACATAGATTTAACCATTGCAACATTCGTCAACAACCGTCTTGCTTTGTTTTTCCCTGCCAGGCCTGACGACGACGAGTCATGAAGCTGCCGTTTTTTAAATCCCTCTATGACCCGCTGTCCCTGCAAACCGCACACGACTAAGTGTACTCTCATCGAATCTGCAAGTCTTATAAAAACCTTATAGTACATGTTCCTCATATCAACAGCCACTCAAGAAAAAAAATGACCTGACATAAAAACGACCCAGGGAGGAAATTCCAGTGACAGACATACATAGAAATATGACATGACTGAATGACTGAACAAGTACCCAGTGATTAATTAGCTAATAATTAAGACACGGGGCAATATGCATTTTCAGATTAATTAAACCTTGCCATGCACCATGAATCAAGCGTAACTGTCATTGTTTTACTGATTCCAAGCAATAATAATGTTGATTGTGTAACTGCAGGGGTTGTCAAGGAAAAAAATCAGGATGCGTGTGACAAGCATTGACTCCACTCCAACACCCCCAAACCTTCAACCAGCTCACAATTGTGAAGTCAGCGAGCATGCTCAAAACCAGCATGGTTACAGATCAAGATGCAGGTCTTTCACTTTATGAGAGATTATCAATGCCTATGAACAAGAAATTACAAATTACATTTCAATGGGAAAGTGTTCCTAATAAAATGAAAGTAATGCTATCGTACATCTTAGGCAATGGGAATCGGTCGTACAACTGGAAGGTCTATTCAAGTATAGTGACAAAGTGCCCGTTTGCTTTCATTGCACACAAAAGAAATTTCATTACCTAACATTTACAAACACACAAGCCAATGGATGAAATCGTTATTTCGAATACATATTGTTTGTCACTGTTGGCAAATAGTGGTGCATTTGACTTCCTAGTTGGTTATGCATTAAGTTGCTGATGTTGTAAAATGATGTAAACAGATGCACACAAATTTCAAGTATATTGTGACGCCCGCATGTATAATGAACAATATGAGCCACTGGCATCATTATTTTACAAAATGTGTTATCTCCGTATCCATAATGAACTGCCGATTTGATTCCTTGATACAAACTATCAGCACTCAATTGCTTTTCATAAAATGGCATTGATTTATGTGGACACAAACACAAGACATACTTCAGTGGCACTTACTCAGAAATTCATGAACGGAGCAAAGCATTGCTTTGTGCTTCAATTATTTTACCTCCCAAACTGTTATTTTTTACAAAACGACAGACACTCTATTGCCAATAATTAGCAACTACATAATTTTCAGGAAAAAAAAGAAATTGTTTTGACAAATATATAAATGCACATGCTAAATGCATAATCCACTGGCAGCTAAAAAGAATTTCTACATTTAGACGATGTCTACAAGTTGCAGCCTGATCAGTTGGTTTTATTTGTATGTCTATCCTCTTAAGTTTTTGAGCCAGCTTGGTCTATGTTCTAACCATTGAGCCCTGGGCTGGCATACTAATATGGCCTTGGGTTTGAATATATTACTGCTCAGATTAGCAGGAAGGATGAATAGATTTTATTTTTAGAGATTTGAATATTTGTTACATTATTAAAAGGGGGGTACATCCTTTGATTTTTCCCTTGTCTTATTTTTTTTATGCCTTCTTCCTCTGTGAGCTAGTCCCCAAACTGCCTACCTGTGTAAAAACAAAAGTCTTCGGTGGACGTGAATATGGCTTAGGGAAATGAAAGCAGCATGTCTCTCCCTTCTGTAGCCAGGCGATGTGCAAGGCACGCCACAAACTCTATATTTACTGCCACAGCACATTTCTTCCTGCCCCCAGTCCTGCTTTCTTCATAATTCACTCAAATCTTTTGTTATAGGGATTCCCATATATGGGAATAAAGTGAATTGATTAATAAAAAGTCAAAAAAAATAAGGGATTATTCTACCTATACACACCAAAAATTACTGATCTGATGAAGACATTTTGCTGATCACTATTTTTTTATAGCTATTCTGAAATTAATTGTGGCTCTTGGTCTCTTTATTACCTACCAAGGAAAAACAACACCCTTAACGTGGTTTCTCAAATGGTTTTATGAAAAGGGAGCACCAGAATTTCTGCAGCATCTGCAGTTACCTGATTTGAACCACAACGGGCCCGTTCAATTAGTAAAATATATGTGCCTTCATGCCATATTGATCTACATTGTCTGCTAGTGAGGCAGTGATGTGATAGTGATGCAGCAGACTATTGACTAACAAGAGCACCAACCCCTAAATATACAAACATTTTTTAAGCGGCCTCAAGGCCCCCCCGGTCGCACCCACAGGCCATTGATATCTCTTTCGCCAAGACTCCTTTTCACTTTAGACTGCTAGGGTGTGAGTAGAAGGGTTGGTGGTCACTTCAAGTGTGTTAGAAGACATGTGCGTGCATTTGTCAGTGTGCATGCGCGTGAGATGGGCTGATTAGGCTGATGCCCTGAAAGAGGAACGATGAGCAACAGAGCAGAAGAAACTGCAAAATCCTCCATCCCTCCGTCACGTCGGGAGACATTCTGTCGTGTGAGACACCCAGTCAAAGTGTTATAATGCCTAATTACCACCAGCAGCACTCGCGGCAGATCGACTTATGCGGACGGATGGCCTTTTGTAGATTCAGAAGGAGTAGTAAGAGGGGGGAAAAGAAGAAACAGATATGGCCTTTTGGCACTGAAGGAGTGTGTGAGTGTGTGTGTGTGTGGGGGGGGGGAGTACTAAATAAAACAAAGAATTAAGTGCAAGAGTTTAAGTTTATTTGCCTGCCCTATTTTATTATTTTTCTGACTCCGCATGACAAATTTCATCTTAGATGTAATGATATGGAATATTTAACAGCATCACTTGCAGAGGACTTATTGTGCATCTTGATCTGTTAGTACATTATTTAATAGTTAAGTTACAGATTGAGAAAATATTACAGCTAAATTTGTAGGAAAAAAATTAAAAAGTGCGTATTTTGAAAATTAGAATGGACATTCACAATCGAAATTCCACCAAACTGTATTTTTCATCAAGCAGTGCAGTACAACATCAAAAATAAATCATAAATATTCAGTGCATCATCGTCCAGTGACGTATTTTCTTGCCCGGAGGAACATCCGAGCAGAGCTAGTCCTGTGCCATTAGTTGTAAATTGAATATAATTTCATGGCATCCACAGAGTGCGTCACCAAGGATTTGTTTTGAGGCATTCATGTGGGCTTGAACACGAGGAGCAGCAGGGAGATCTCACTTTGGACCATTTCACTCCGAACTGGCATGCTGTCTACGGCCTCTCCGGCTCAGACACACACACAGCAGTGGGTGGCGGGGTGGAATGTGATGTTGTGCGAGAAGAACAAGTGTTCAACCGGCACACTAATCGTCATGACAGAAATAAAATAAAAGGAGTCGGACTCCGTCACAACATGTATGGCCCCTTAACCGGAGAACCAATAAAAGAGCTACAGCAACTTGTCCTTTCAGCTGAGTCTGCTTGATCCCACATAGTCACATTATCTTAATTCAGGGGATTCTTTTAAGTGTCTTCTTAAACAACACAAAGAACCCTAATGGGGAAAGACAAATGAGTCTACCCGTTTTAGCAGGGCTAAGTGTCTGAATTCAGTGCCATCGATCCCTATCGAGATTAAAACATGACTAGGATTTGCCACTGGAACGATGCTTGGACTTAGGAAAATAAAATGGCACATTACAAGCTGTACAGAAATGTGTGTGTCATCCTCAGTAGTGCATGGTCAATACCTGCAGGCGCCACAGCAAGCACATTCACGCATGCAACTATTCCAGACAACGCACACACACACACGCGCGCACTCTATTGGTAAAGGGAAGCATTCACGATGGGCTGCCCTCTGAATCCACAGGGATAATTGATTTTTTTTTTTTTCTCGCTTGTCTTTTTATCCCCAAGAAGGCGCTAGGCAGCTTTTTAACCTAACACTCTAACCTGAGTGTTCATGCATAAAGAGACATTGTGTCCCATTGATCCATTGATGCCGCCACAGTATTTTCAAATGTCTGAGAGTGGGAAATAACATGAGGTGATAGAAAGATCAAATATCCATGAAATGAGTCAGCACTTATTTTTTTGGGGTGGGGGCATCACATGCGTATGCAAACAGACAAACACACGCACAAGACCCCATCCATGTACATGTATTCTAAAATACTTGAAGTGACGAGCAACCCTTCTACTCACACCCCTAGCAGTCTGAGGGTTCCAGTTGTAATTTATACTCAACAATCAACTCTACGCATCTTTAAAAATGTTAGTAGACAATTTTGTAAGAACTTTGAACTTAACTACCTGTAAGTGGAGTTCAGAATACAACTGTAGATAAAATTATCCCAGCAAGGCACATTCTGTCTGATAATTACTCTTAAAAATAATAATGATTAATAATAGATTAAAGAAATTTCGGGGGAAAAAAATCCAAGCCGTGAAACATATGTATTTTTAATACTAATTTCAGTGAATCAAGAGCCTCAATTAGTAACAGCAAGCAAATTGCCAGGCAAAGCATAATTACTGCAAGGTCAGGAGGTATTATTCACAGTCACTTTAGTTTACCACATTAGTACAAGACGGTATGCCGGGCTAAAATTATATATTCCATTCCCATATCTGTCCAATTCTGATTTAGATGGATGAAGAATAATTAACTCCTAATTATTCAGATCACTTAAGGCACTTTCTGGATCTACAAAAGAGATGCAGCCACGTCTCTCAGCCCTCTTCAGCTGTTATCAAGAAAAGCAATCCAATAACTTGACAAATGACAACATGGTCAAACGGAAAAGAAACCCGATTCTGGCTTCTTTTCTGGCCGCCTCCTCCCATCCGTCATCTTAGCTCTAACCTATACTACCACTGAGGGTCTTAAGGAAGCACCCTTCCTTTAAATTTATACATGCAAATTTCCAGATGTGATTTGCATTTTAAAGTATTTAACTCCCCATATTTATTGGGCTTTAAGGCCTTGCTGATCATTGATTTATGAGCTTCTGGCAATGGTATTTCCATATTTTGTGTGGTTTTTAACGACGGTAATAATTCAAATATGCAAAAAGTTGTTCTTTGAACGATATCTTTAATTATATCCTCAAAGCATCATTCTTTTTAGCCTCCTTTTCCACACAGCTGACAATAGCTATGGAGCAATAAATTATTTTAATTTGTCATGCAACTTTCAACTCCATTGCCTTATCTACAGAGAGACATCTTACTGTAAGAGTGTTTACCCATCTCTTGCACTACAAACAGATTTGCAGCACTCTGCTGCACGGCCACTTGTGTGACCTTGTCCTCAAACCATTTATTAATAGTGACATTCTTTCACCTCAAATCCAGTCCCACATAGTGAAATTTGTCTCTTATGTGAAACCAAAAATAAAACAAAAAAGCAACACGTGCATTAGAAAAAAAAAAAAGCAAAGAAACCTCCCCCCTCTCTTTTGCCGCTAACACAGAAAGTTTCTCTGTCACCTCTTCTTATTAGAGTTGTCAGAGTCGCCGCATGCTCTTATGAAAGCAGTCACTACCCACATGATTAAAAGTGGCGGGTTCCCAGCACCGTTTGGCCTATCAGCACAAGCAAGCAGCCATCAAATATGTCCGGAGTCATCCTTGCCCGTATTCACATTGACACCTCGGCATGATGTGGAACTTTTTAGAATTGCTCACCCATACATCACCATGAGCAATAGATTTGATTAGTGGTGTTTAGTCGCAATGAAGAAAGGAGACATTTTATTATCTTGTTCACTTGGTAGGCTACATACTGAGATGCAATATGAACATAAAAGACTGATTCATTCCGTAGGAGAGCCTTCACATTAGACCTTGGCCACAGCACAACAGCATACTGCATCAGAAATGATGGCGCTAATCATTCCGTATGTCAGATATATCAATATTAAAATAGCAACTGACTTACCAATAGATGATCACGACAAGAACTGCCTGTGTATAATTTTAAAAATATACAGCTACATTTCATGCACACCAGCATAAAATACAGCACATCCCAGCGCAGCAAAACCTGGATTAAAGCGGGTCAAATTGCAAGTTTAACAGATATGCACACATATACTGCATATACTGCATACACACACAGAATATTAAATCTGTTGACAAATATCTAGTTTAATTAGTTACACACAATAATATTGATAACAAATATTTTACTACTAAAAATTACAGTGTCGTGATTGCAAGTATCAGACTGGTTATTTAAAAAAAAAAATCAGTCAAGTGTGAATTATCAAAATAATTTGGAGGGGCTTTACAGACAGGACGACACAAAAAAAATATTTGAATTTGCTCTTGAAATATGAAATTCAACTGGTTCAATCACTGCTGAGACTTGCACTGAGGAACACATTTTACAAATCCCACCTACAAGGAGACATTTGGTAGGCCACCTTCCACCATTAAAGATCCATTCTGATTATTATTTTTATTATTATAATACACATGAATATGCATCCATCCATTTTGTAAAAAAATTATAAAAGCCAATCAATCAGGCTCCTCTATACAATAAATGGCTCAAGTGATGAAGCGGAGTGTTGCCTCTTCTCTCAATTCCTGTTACCTGCTCTGATTCGCTATGAACATAAACTGATGATTTGAATAAGCAGCGCTCAAGAGGCTCTCTTATCAGATCACAGATGGGTGTGTGAACATAGCAGTATTAGTCACAAACCGGAGTTACCGCAAAACCCGCCTCTTTTCACCCCCTGCCCCATGAATGAGTACACAAGGAAAAATAATTTTTGCATTTGTATTCAATTCCTTAAAGCACAATATGATTGTTTGGAGCTCTTTTTTTCTTCTATCCAGTATATGTATTTATTGGTACCTTGCATGAAAACGCATCAATTCATTTGACATGAAATTTTCTTATTTTTTTGCAAGTTTGATAGTACTTAAAAAAAAAAAAAAAAAGTCAAGAAGTGATGCGTTAAAAATGAAATGATGATCTGTTATTGTGCAGCATTTACACTCCAGGGTATGTTCAAATTTGTCATTGGCTCTTTTTTCCTCAGAGGCACACCCTTAAGATGATCATTTGGAGTTGATGGTTGTTTGCATTTTGCTCCATGGAGAGGAAACCACCAGCAGGAGAAAGCATCGTTCAAGGAGTTCGTAAGAATTGTAGCTATATGACCTCTGGTAACGTATCCTCTTTGGGTATGTTAAACAGTAAAAACACACGCAAATACAGAAAAATTGCACACTGAGGCCATGCTCATCACTGGTTCTCTTAAGAGGCTAACCTGCTCTCTTCATTAGGGTCCTGCGGGGACTTATCACTGCAGAGTCTTTGTCCTTGCTGTAATTGCCCTCTCGGCATGTCAGCCCACACCACCACCATCATCATCATTGTAGCCGCCCCACACCCTGCAAGCCAACCAAGCCAGCATCAGCCCCCTTCATGACAGGCCCGGTGAGACGACAGAGTGGGGAGCCTCTCCTGAGACCTGCTGATCGGCCCCTGAGGTGCACCGTTATTGAGAGGCTTGTCCTAGTTAAAGCAGGACTGCCTTTAGGAAGATTTCATCCGCCCTGCCAGGCTCCAATTCTGCTCGTTTACAACAAATCTGATCGCGTAGTTTTCTACTTATAGGGATTATTATTATTATTATTATTATTATTATTATCATTATAGTCACACCTTCCATCTTCCTTCAAGGTCCCAATTCAATTAATCACAGATGGTTTCATTTTATTGGATCTGAAAATTGTTTTGTCCGACCAGACAGCCAGTCAGACACACACTGTATGTATGTGAGATGTGTTTTCACAAAATCACACCTGTCACTCTCGGTGAAAGCCAGAAAGAGGGTTTTTTTTTTTCAGAAAAAGTTACTTTTTTTTTTTGTTCACTGTATTTTCAATGGTAAAAATGCTCTGAAGCTAATCTGAAAAAAAATATCTTTTTAAAATCTATTTAAAAAGTCACTATTTTGGATGACATTTACACCTTGAAAAGCACAAGCACCAAATGGTGTCGCGGTATCTTAAAAAAAAAAAAAAAAAAACGTAAACTCATACGCCTCGAGTTTTTCCACCCAAAATGTGTCGTAAGCTACAATGCATACAGCTCATAAAATATATTTATTAAGAATCCCAACAGTGTGTTCTTTCCATACATACTAAAAATGTCTGTTACTACGTAAAACTCAAACGGATGGTAAATAAGGTGTTTTAATTTGAAATGTTAAATTTTGAAAACCAATTTTATTAACATTTACATTTGAAAATGTCTCTAGGTAAGGTACGTAACTCCGTCAAATTTACTCAGAGTTCCATGCATCATTTTTATTCCATATAGTCTGCTCCAGAGGTGGGCCTTCTGTCACAGTGACATAATGCTCCATCCGTCTGTCACAAACAGACGCCCATTTTGCATACGAAGGATGGGGGACAAGGAAAAATAAAAGGACGGACTGAAGACGTGGGGAAGTGATTTTCCGTCCGTTTATAGAATCATCCCTATCCAGGTCAAGTGCCAACTAACCTTTAAGCCCAACCAACGGCGCGTTTCAGCACACCAACATGGAAGTGTAACAAAAATAGGGCAATCCCTTTATATTAGGGCTGCACGATATATAAAAAAAATATCGCCATCTCGATAATGGCACGGGGAATATGCTCATACCAAAGACGTACGATAAATTAATACTTTCGCATGGATTCCATGCTTTGTATTATGAGCTGGCGATTACCTAATTCTGACCAATCAGATGGGACATAAAATAGGGATTGTCACCTAACCCACTAGATAGTGCTCTCCCATCGGCTAGAGTGGGCTCATTGAGCACCCAGTGAGCAGCCCACCGGCCGCAGACAGAAGAAAAAAGCAATGGCAGACACGGGAGAGGAGCAAATCAACAACTTGTACCTAAAAAGAATAGCACATCTGAAATACGGATCTACCGCCGGCTCCAGGAGAGAAGTTCTCATCGTTTACTGGTTGCTGTTTGAATTATGATGAAAAATAGATACAACACAACCACAATAAGCTAAGTAACAAGACTCCCAAAACTACTAACGTGAAGCAAGTTGTAAAATAGCAGCAAATTTACAGTCAACCTTTAAGATTAAGGACAGTTTTGAGAGTGTCACACCTTATGAGAAAACTTCCTAGCGCAAGAGATATTACTGCAGCATCTCACCTTTCCACACTTGAGCAAACTCGCCAGAAGGTACCTCAAGTAAGCGGCTCACGTTCACAAGAGACTTTTTAGTGCCTCGGCATGTAGCTACATTTAGTTGCCGGCGTACTTCTTCGAAATTGAACTTGGGTGATTTTCATGGCAAAAGAAATACCACATGAATTTGTGGTGCAGTAATTATTTTCAGGGTTTACATTGATTCTAAATGAACAGAAAAAGAAGATTTACAGCTTGGGAACTTTCTTTATAATATTTTTTTATTTAAATATATTTTATCTCATTTTAAAAAATATGTTATATGTTAGTTTGGTTCGATATGTTATGTTATTAAGAAGAAAATTGAAAAGTTTGGTTTTCAAAAAGAATCTTTTACATTCTATTTTAAATCTACGAAAAAACAGATATTGTTAACATCAAGGTTCGTCTAACATCGAAAATAATCTCAAACAGAGCTCAGCATGAGCACTGTGAGAGAATTGTTATTTGTAAATTTACACCAGACAATGTTAAAGTTCTTGGAAATTACATGGTTGTCACTTACACATGGTTATGCATGAATAAAACAATTGATTAGAAGTAATGCTTCATATTTTTCACACGCGCACACACGCGCACACTCAAACACGCACCAAAAACGCTGCAGCAGGAAAAGCGACCCACTGTGTAATTATTGCTTGCTGTGTTCACTCCCCTACCACAATCAGATGCAGCAGACACGTTTTGTGCATTACATGCAAAATGTATGCAAATCAATTAATAAATCGTAGTATTCAATGGCTTAACTGTATATCACTCAAACATGGTGTCCACATCCCAGCAGACAATAGTCACACACAGTATTGCAACTGGAATCCTTGCAGGTTTTTAGCTAGTTAAATGGCGCCATCTAACGTTCAATTAAGTCATCAGCATGGGTGTTTGCCTCAAAAGTGAATTTCATGGAAGGAATTTGTTTTGGGTGTTTTTGAAGCTTATGTAGCCTGTAAACGTTTCAGTAATCACATTTTGCTGGGGGGCTTGAAAGGCCAGGCAGCCTTTGAAACAACCATAAAAGTGATGAAAGTGAACCGCCTAATTTGAAATTTAACTGTAATAGACATCCGGCTATCAGTGTTTCAACACAACCCTGACCTATGTTTGTTTTGCTGAACTAACAGAATAAATGAATAAATGCTTCCGCTTCACACAGCGTGCTCCTCCTCATCACATACACAATGCCCCCAACCCCAGCCCACCCCAACCCCTGCAGGGATAATTGATGTGTCAGTGTTTTTACGGTTGGATGCAGGGTTGCGGACCTACAGTGCCTTATTTAGGAAGCCGAGGTTTGTGGGGTTAACATGGTGTAATGTGAAAGGATCACACAGATTGTCTGCTTGACAATTCTGCCCATGTGTACGCTAATTTTTCCTGCAGGCAAGGTCCAAATTATAAATGCAAGTAGAGACAAAGATGATCATGCTATTGTTAATAATAAAAAAATGTGTGCAACCCAACATTTATTTTCAATAAATACAAATCCAGCTTCACTCTGCACATTTTGAAAATTTAGAAATTATAAAAAATGATCTTTTTAATGCATGCAAGACACCGTAAAATGCTCTTATAATTATTAATGACACCGTTGATCACAGAAATATGTAATCTGGTGTGTTGGCACACTTTGCAGCTACCGCCACGCATTCTCCTCATGCAGCGCAATAATGATCAGTCTGATAAAAACTGAAATATCCCAAGAGTGGATTGTAGGTGAAAAATGATCAATCTACTGAGCTCCTTTCTACCATGTTTGGTACAGCACTATAAAATGTGGCTGATGTCATCTATTTATTTGCTGTATGGATGTATTCCTCTTTCTCCGACGTGCACACCCAAAAGCACAACTACTTCTCAAAGAGATGTAATGATTATGAAAATCTCAAACTCGAATACCACCCCTTTAGAAACATTTCCATCCCTAGTTGCAAGCATGCCTCAACAGCCTCATTTCTCCACTCTCCATCCTTTAATCTCCTAATTTTTCCCAAGTGACCCTGTCAGGGGTTTTGGCCTAATTTGGTGGCAATTGTGATATATTGGCTCACCTATAAGAAGCAAACAAAGAAATACAAATGTGATATGCATCTTAACACCCGTATATAAGAAATGCACACATTTAAAAAAAAAAAAAAAAAAAAAAAAGGCCAATGTTGCATTTTAATTAAACGCAGCAACGTATTTCTCACTCCACACTAGGACCAGACTTGTAATACTCTATCCATCCATGGATGCATCCCTACAAGCCTTGAGAGTTTTCAACAGGTTTTATGCTTCCCACGATACTCAAAGACAGTGAGATGTTGCTTAGAGCACACAGAGGATTCTAGTCAAGGACACAAGCACTATCACTCACCGCACCATTATTTGCTCATATTTAAAGCTGGGTGGCACGGAGGCTACCAGAGGGGCTGTAGCAACGTACACAAAGAAGGATGGGTGATTTTAGAGTCCGACGGGTGTGCTGAGCAACTGGGAACTAAAGGCGATGCAACTCAGGTACCCGAAGAGAGGATGGGACACAGGGCTTTATGTCAGCCCGGTGATATGAGCGCTTTCATGGCCGAATATTTTTCCTGATGTCACAGTTGGAGAAGAAATCACCATAACGTTGGGGACTAAGAATATTGCCCTTGAGGGCCCACTGTGGCTGCTCCTGTTTATGGTTGACTAGCAGTCGGCCACTGATACAAGACCCACAACCTCTCATCCATCCATGTCAGCAATTAATCAATTAAATGAACAGCAGAAGTGAGCGGGATCGTCTAGGTGTGTTAATACACGAGCATGTTTAGGTTGATCTCATTTCATCACTAATGTCACCCATTTATCATGGCTTATTAACTGTTTTGCTGAGACAATGGTCAATATGGATTTATGAATATGAGAATCGGAGACCTTGGGATATTAAGCCTGAAGGAAGGATGGTCTGGGACAATTTAATTGTTCAAGGTTTGGTCAATATCCGGTGTACCCATTTTTGTGTCTAGTCTCGTATTTGCCAAAATAATCCCCTTTCTACCGTGTGACGTCATGACGTTGACAGGGCCATCCATTTCGCCCATCACTTGTTGCATCCCTTTGACAAGGCAGCTAATATCTTGGTGAGGGACACTCCATGAAAATAAATATACTACACCTACAGCAAGTCAATCAAAAAGGGCCAAGGGAGATGAAGTGTTATGTGACTTCTTTTGACCAGGCCGTGAGTTTGCCTGAGAGAACGGGCATGTCGTTTGACTACTGTGTTAGTTTAGGTGATGAAAAGTTTCTGTTCATAGTAAAGACATGTCAGAAAACAGATGGTGGGAGAGGGACAAGATTGCTATTGGAAAACCTTTTAAAGACCCCAACCCCCATGAATATTAAAGAGGCCCTGGCAGCAGACAGCCTCAGGTTTACAAACCGGAGTAATGTGTCCGTTCGCTGAGGGAGAGCTTCCGTCTGGATATCAATTAAATCACAGGTTGTCAGTCTGATGGCCTCTCGATAGTGAAGCAGCCCATTCCCCTTTGCCCATCAACTCAACTCTGTGTCAACCATCCATCTCTCATTGTCGCCATCACTATTTCTTCCTTCTTAGTTGCCATCTTTATCCTCTTCGTGTCTCTCAAGCAGCTGGCAACTGAATGCACAAATTACTCTCCCCTCCACCTTTAACTCAGACTAAATCTTTTCCTTTCGTCACTTTGCTGAGCCAGGATATTTTATTCTCCCATCAAATATGTATCCCATTAATTAAGTTAAATTACTCCTGACTGCGAAATATTCCCTGCCTCTATGGGCGTCAACAGAGAAAATAAATGACTATGAACCTCCAATGACACGGGCTCAACACTTAAACATGATTTACAGCCTTTTCAGCTCTATCCATGGGCAGATTACCCGGCACTTTGCTGGAATTCACCAGCGTTCTTTTCTTCCCCTCTACCGTGCTTTTAATAAGTGTGCGATGGATGACCCTCACGCTTCGGATAATGAGAAGACTAATATTTTGATTATACTGTATACGTTTGTTTCATTTTACTTTCGCGTTATGGTTTAATTGCTGTTGTTAATCCCTCATTACATTCTTATTTCTTTTCCTGCCAGAATATACAGTGAAACAACAATGCATTGTTACTAAAAAAATATATATATATATTCTGCTTGATGTGATAAAAGCATATTTTTTGCATGTGCTGAGTGTTTTTGGTTTGTTTGTCTCTTCCATATTGGCTCTATTTTACATTGCTATTAAACTGATACGTGATGATTATCAGGTCCCCAGGTCACGATTATGTGTGCACTTTATGAGATTGTTATTAAAATAGGACTGGTACAGAAGAATATTTCTCTCTTTGTCTCTGGCACTCGGTAAATGCCGAATTGGGTCCACTTGGAAAACTTCTTTAAAATGAAAAAATAAAAAATAAAAACAGAATGACCAAGCAAGAAGCGTTGATCTCCCTTAAGGTACCCTTGGTGCGCGAGTTAAAACAAATATTTGTATATTACAGCCACAGAACTTGAATCGCCTTTATCTTATAGTTGTATTAACCACTGAAAGTTAAGCCTATTATATATCCCTATGCAAATAATTATTTCATGATCCAGTTAAAAATTCAAGAATACACTGACACTGACGTGTGCAATTCTCTCTGAAATGTTTTATTTCTTCTCTCCTTTTCCTTTTTTCTGAATGTACACATGCATGTGTTTCTTTTGCTCTTTTGCAAAAAAAAAAAAAAAAAAACATTAATTTTACAAACATCAGCCTAAGGCTACTAAACACATCTAATCCATTATGCCACACGTTATCGTGTTATGGGGGGTAACGGGCTCTAAAGCTGTCTCGGTCATAAAGAGTGATCACAGAGTATCGAGTCAAACCAGCACACCAAGCTCTCCGAGCCAAACACAGCCCTTGTTATCATCACAACTGCTCATTCACATACTTAACCTTTCCAGACCAGCCATGCGGCATTATTTTCTAAATGACCTTTAGTGTTATTCATTTCATCTCCAATAATGGTGGACTAAATTCAGTTAAATGCATTAAAGCATAATGTGTGGGTTTTTTTTGGTGAAAGGGAGAGTAGAAACTGAAAAGGACTGTGTTCTCAGGCAAACATTCAATTCAAAGCTTTTCCTGATGTGAATGATGAGGCCTAATATTTGAGGAGGTGATATGACCAAATGGCTCCTTTAGCATTTTAAACGGAAATGATGGAACTGAACAGATAATCAGTGACTTTAGTAAATTGATATGTTTCGGGTAAATATAATAATAGCAGTAAGTCAAGCACTATCACTTGTGTGAAGGCAGTACAGCACCGTTAAGGTTGATATAAACTACTAAGAAAAAAGTACGCAAATGCAAACACAAAAGGTTTCACAAAGTCATTCACCAAATGTATCAATGTGTTGCAGATTATTTTCCTCTACCCAAGAAATGGTTCTTGCTTGACACCCACAGACCCCAAAAAGTCTAGCAGGTGGATATAGAGTATCAAAACATAGTTTTCCAATCACTAAGCTTATTAGGTGTAGTATTTACCGTATTTTCCGGACTAAGAGTCGGAGTTTGGCTGGGGGTGCGACTTATACTCAGGGGCGACTTATGTGTGAAATTATTAACACATTGTATCATTTCACATGTCAATTTTAAACTAAACTGCAAGAGGTCTCTCGAAGCCTGTGGATTAAATGGAACTGCAACTGACGATGAGTCTTACGTAAGCGACGTAGAAGAGAAAATGCCGCATCTCCTACCTCCGGGGTTAGCGGAATTGTTTATAAGTGACACTGAGGATGAAGATTTTGTTTGATTTAATGATTTGGAGTGAGATGGATGGTTCGATAAACTTGTTAGCATGTTATATATGCTAGAGTTATTTGAATAATCTTAATATGTTACCTCAGGCACGTTTTTAGTTCCTTGTTTATGTGTTTATGTAACGTTAGGACACCGGACCGTTCAGCCCATTGTTGCCTATTATATTTTAATTTTAAATTGCCTTTCAAAATGACATGTCTGTTCTTGGTGTTGGATTCTATCAAATAAATTTCCCCCAAAAATGCGATTTAGACTCTGGTATCTAGGGCTGGTGCGACTTATACTTCAGAGCGACTTATAGTCCGGAAAATACAGTAACACCCTTGCTATGCATGACGAGGGGTAACGTGTGCTCTTCGTAAAATTGTTAAAGTACGCAATGATTAACTATTACTCAAAACATTGTGTGTGTTGTCCATTGGCCTGACAGGCAGTAATTCTGTGTATTATATTCGGCAGTTTAAATTGCATGCCACCACTGTGTCCCTCTGACACGTTATGAAGCGATGGTGTACAATTATTACGAAGCGGCGGGAGATCATTGGGGTGACATTATAATCATCCTCAAAGGGATCCTTCTCTTCATCTGCGACAATTATTAATGTTCAACTGGGAGGGAATAAGGAGGGGGGGGGGATCATAAAAATAGTTCTCAGGGAGTTCTAACTAAAATCTGTTTGAGGATTACAGAGAATCACGTCAAAGGAGAAGGAGAGGGGTGTGAATAGACAATAGAGGGTCCGCATCAAGTGACGCTTTCTCTGGATAAGTAGCAAGCTGAGATGCTCCTCTACTGTCACTGCCAGGCCTCACAGTACTCATACAGGCCCGGGCATTAACGCACATTACTACGGATGAGCCATACAGGGTGGAACTGATGGGCTATTCTGGGAACAGACCAGACAATCTCACAAGACAGGAGGACATAAAAACCCTGACATGAGCCAGCCCCGTCCTGTTAACAGTCAAATCACACACCCGACATGAAATCATGACTATTTATATATTTTCTCTCCAGCACATTAAGTCAAGAGAACTGTAAGCACGGAGGGAGGATGCCTCGGCTGCAGGGAGAGAAAAAAAGATGGATGCAAACTTTTGAGTTCCAAGCAACAGTTTTGAAAGTTTTACTTAAATTCCTGAAGTGACACACAGTTTATGACTCATAATAATAAAAAAGCAGTCCACAAGAGAACAATCCACGCCTTTGATAGTGTTAATACTAGTAAGGCCAAGGCTGAGGGGGCTGATATTAAACCAATGCCTCAAAGCATTTAGATTGTTTATGCATAATTTAACACCTACAACAACACTGCATGTCCGTCTGGACCAGAGAGCAGGGGGGTGAAAATGCTGAATGCAGGGCCTTTCTGGTAGATGATGGAGTAGAGGAAGAGGAGGCTCATTAAATGACCAAGCCCCACTGTGGACAAAACATGCTGGGAGGAATACACAAGAACTTACCACCTCACGTACTGGTGGAATTTTTTTAAACCAATTAAATATGAGAAATCTTATCGCGCATGCTAACGGCCAATTTGTGTTTTCTGCTGTTGTTGCACCTTAGGAGTTCTTTATAGGCAAATTTAAAACAGATCTCTTTGTTGTGAAATGAAGACACCCATATGCAGATAAGTAAGATCACTGACAAGCATGCGAGTGAAGGAAGTGAGCAAGATGGCAAGGCAAGTGTTTAGGGTGATGCGTTAGACACAGATCAGCCTTCTCTGGCAGCGTGGTCAAGAGTTTTATATATGTCGTGGCCTCGCATTTGCATTTGTTAATTAAATGCCACAACAATGTGATCTTCAACCATCAACAACTTCCCCCACTCATGACAAGACCTTAACAACAATAGACAAGTAAGGTCCAGCAGACCCAACCGCAGAGATTTAGGTCAGAGATAATCGTGTGGTTTTAAGATTTAACAAAGCAGAAACAAGAAAATTGATGGCAAGGTGATGAGAAGGGTTTGGTAAAGCAAAGAAAAAAAACTGCACAATGACATGCTAGGATTTGTACATTCTCATTGATTATCTACTCCGTAATGATGTCGTCAACTAATAGCTAATCACGTGTTTTGGAATAAGACAGAGCCACTTTCACAAAGAGATGAGTGTGCTGGATAAAATTACAGCTGAACCTCGAATTTACGCACTTTGATTCTACGTGATTTTCTGTCTAACGCTGTATTTTTTTTTTTTTTGTCGCATTTTAAATTGATGATATAAAGACCGTACGAAGCTAAATGAATAGCGCTTGGAGCTTAGTGCTAGTGATTTCATTTTCGTGACTAATTGAAAGGTGTTTAATGAGATGGCAATTGGTAAGGGCTGTTTGATATTTTTGACTGCTTATGCTCATAGGATAGGACGTCCCTAGATGATGGCTACCCCGATTGGTCATATATTTTTTTTTAATAATTAGATCGTATTGATTTCCACCCAGAACAATGTATTCCCCAAATACAAACAAGTGTATCTTGTACGTATTTCCCTACTGCAATTTCCCGATACACTCGTATGCACGGCTCTGATTTTATTAAACTTCACAGACTTTCTCAAAATCGCATTTTCGGGGTTAAGGCAATCCTCAAATTGTGGACCCCAAAGTCTGCATAAAATGGTTCAGCTGTAGTTTGTCACTTTAACTGATTTCAAAATGCTTCTATTTTTGAATGTGCAGATTTGTGAAGGAGATCCAGTCGTAGGGAAATGACGGGCTTAACCGAGTTTGTCCATCAAAATGGAAGGAGAAAAGGAATTTTCATACCATACGCATAGCGGTTCGCTAAAATTTGCAACGCATATGTCACAATTCAAACACAGCTGCTGCTGTGAGGGGCCCAGAATATGCACACGTTTCTCTGTTTGGACATGTCGTGCAAAGGTGAACTTGGCTGTCCCAGTTACAAGGACACCAGTCAAGAGGATTTTTTCTCTGTTTGGAAATACCCCCACAGGACAGTGTGTGAGCCTTCACCCAGCCCGCAACATGGTCTTGGATATGTCCAACATAAATCGAATTCATAACATAGCCATTGACCAGTGAATAGAAATTATTCCACAAAGTTCCTTCCTCCTGTAATTTTTAGCAATTACAGTAACTGAAAAAAATGACTTCATCAGCGATGACACAACATTTAGGCAAGAATGAAACATCAATTGTAATTCTTGGAAATTAATTAAAAACACAAAATGCTCCATTTTGGGTTGAACTAGACATTCTCTGAAAATAACATTGTACAATGCAGAATTGAAAAACTTATTTTTTGTTCAACTCGTACAAATTTGCAATACATTATAGATAATAGTAAACTTGGCCCACTACATGACCAGGCCAGTACTAGTATAAAATATAAATATGATGAAAAAAATATTCAATTTTCTTAATACTAAATATTAAAGTTTTATTGACCTAAATTGTTCAAACATCATTGATAATTTTGCTGCGTTGGCCACATTTCTTTGATCGTAAGGTTAGATGCTTCTATAAGCAGGGGCATGGTGGCAATCGGGAATTTTGTGAAATTGACTGAATTTTCTCGAACGGCCGGTGTGTATCAGGGCTGGTCAAACCGCTCATCAGCCATCCCACCACCATGACGACTGCCGTCCGCACCCCCCACCTCGCCAGCAGCAAATGTTTTGGGGGGCGTGACGGCCAATGTTCTCAACAAGGCCACCACCAAAAAAGGCCTCGTGTAGGACCCTCCACTATGTGGCCATGGACTAGTGATGTATTTTAAACTAGAATTAAGGAAAAAAAATCAAATAGCAAAAGTTGAGGCTGTGTGTGGTTCTGTCCTTAATGAGGGTGTTTCTGGGGGGTTTCTTTGTGTTTGCCCCTATTTATTCAAGATGAGGGACGGCCCGGTAATCAGTCAGTAATGAAAGCGCACACAGGGTCGATTTGTCACCAATGGCCAGCTCTGGCAGCACTTGGCTCCTCTGTGCGTATGATTTGTGAAACCAGGGACCGAATTTAGTAGTGCCATTTAAAGACATATTGGAGAACTGTTCCATATGTATTTGTGTGTATGTAAAGTGTCACATTTGCAGCACTTGGGAGAAGAGGGGGTTTTCACTGGAGAGCTTGTGAAACATGAGCATTTCTACTCATTAAAGGAAAAGCAATGTTTAGACCAAAGCGTGCTTGCGCCTCCTGTAATATGTTTGCAAACATCGTTGAAGCAAATAAACATTCACTCAGCGGCTTTGGCCTGCAAATGAACTAAGTGGAGTCAGTGACAGAAAAAGACACAGAAAGAAAAGTTAATATCTTTAAATATATATAATAAATAACATAATAAATACATTTCTAAAACTTCTAACTGCATGCTAATTACAACAATCTAAAAACACTTACCTTCTTTACCAAGCACTTGGGTGAAATACACACATTTTAATTTTGGATGCACAAAAAAGTGTAGTTGAAGTAACGATAACTTAAACTGTGGGCATTAAATAGAAGATAGAAATTTCAAAACTGTAAGCAAGATATTTAAAACATCTACACACGTTGATAAAATTCAGCAGATTATCTAATCACTTTTGCATCCAACTAGCTGCAACAGTGTGTGGAATGTCTGACACAAAAAACCTTGTGATTAAAATTGGAAAAATCGCACACAGCTTTGCTTCCACTTAGAAATGTTCAAATTATGACCGAGTTGACCACAGTTTGTCACATTCCGTTTCTAAACTCATATCATTTGACAACAACATAGTGCAAGCCCGGTAGACTGTAAAATAGAAAAGATACAAATCTTAAAACTCACCCACAGATGTCGCATCTGTACTCCCTCATGCCAAGGTGCCTTTTCACATGGTTTCTGGCATCTCCCAATTGAGCCGTCGCAAAATGGCAGATTTTACAAAGAAAGGGCTTTGATCCTGTGAAAAATAAAAAATAAAGAGTTCATGCACAGTATTATTAAAACCCACAAACATTTGAGTTGCAGTGTTTTTCTATTTTATCTGTAATTATTCAGTCTAATTGACATAAAACTTAAGTCTCGCCTGTGGTGCTTCATTTTTGGAGTATGAATGTGAATGCGTAATCGAGGGTCCATAAGCACGTCAGCCTGGTTTTGTGACAAATGATGAGAAATTTTGAGAAACTAATAGAAGATACCGTCTCTCTGCCACAAGACTGTCAAGTCTAACATAAACATGTTCTAAATTTCCTTGCGACAAGAAAAATACAGGCCAATGTCTGTTGAATGGCTGGTGACTTTCGGGCGAACATTGGGAACTTTGGGCAAGTGGACCAACTACTTTGAGGTTCAGTCTTAAGTCAGGCAAATGATTCAGATGAAAAAGTGACCAATTTAGCTAAAGATGCAAATTCTAGTGGTACTTCTGTTGAAAAAAAAAAAATGGAAATGTGCACACGTTTCTTTAAGGGACAAATTGACAAATCTTTGTGCAACCTCCCACTACCTTCAGTAATTAATCAAAGGGATAAAAACTAGGTCGTAATTAAAAGGATCTGGACATGATCCCAGCTTCAAAAGTGGCAGACCCCCATTGAGCTGTTTCACAGTCCCATAAACAAATTCCAAAAATGACTGAATGCCATAAAAAAAAGGAATTAATTCACAATAATGAGGGAGCATAAACAATACTACCAAATTGCAAATGATGCCAAAAAGAAGAGAAATGTGTGCTTTCCATAATCATGAAGGGCTTAAATGAAAAAGAATACTCCAACTTTTTTACACAAACAATTTGACATCTGTATTTTACGGAAGAGCATTAGGGCCAGTGAAGAAAAAAAGGCCAAACTATCTCTAAATTAAACACTATTTTAGCACTTTCCAAAGTATGATATTATTGTCCAAACCATGAGCTGGCTGTAACACACACATGCAGATTTTGAATGGAGCCCCTTCCTTGCTGTCGAACCTTGCCTTACGATCTAAAGCAGGGGTGTCAAACTGATTTTTTTCACAGGCCGCATTGTAGTCATAGCTTCTTTCGGAGGGCCATTATGACTGTCAACCCAAAGAACTGTATGAGCACCTCATATTATACAGTCAAAGCTACAAAACAAACTGACAAATAACTCGTTTTCAAATCAGACGAGTAAGAACTGGTCAGATATTTAAAAAAAGATATGATTAAAAGTGAAGATAATTTGCAATTGTAGTAATGACAGGAATTTGATGCACTATTTGTCTTCGCGGGCCACATAAAATGATTTGGCGGGCCGTATCCGGCCCCCGGGCCTTGAGTTTGACACCAGTGATCTAAAGCATTTCTCGAAACCGTCCACGTGGTACAACAACCAGTGAAGCTTCGGATGTGATTATTTTCAGCCCCTCCCCTAAACGAAGCAAGCCTCCAAACACGCTTTGCATACATGATGTATAGACACTCTAACTGCCATTAAGAACAAAATAACTGTGCAATTGTGCTCACAATTGGTATTTAAGCTCCAATGAGGAATCAAATATTAGCAGTTTTCGTTTGTCAGTCAGTTTGGCAAAATAAAAGAAATATCTTTTATTACTGTTGCAATTTGTCGGAATGCATGACAATCTACAAGAGAAAACGGATTGCTGATTCGAAGGCTCATTAATGCTTGAGCAGAGGAGGGTGGGAATGAAACATTCAAGGCAGAAAGGGGCATTTATTGATGGTTCCCTCACATCTCATTCGTGCATTAAGTTGATTTTAAAAGCAATTAATACACATGGTCAGGGAAATGTAATGGAACACCCTATGTTCTTAACCTGTCGAACATTTCCCAGTCAAAGCCCTGAGCGATGCTCTGCTTTGCATTATAAATGACAGAATAAATCTTAATGGATTGGGGATAATCAACTACCTATGAAGGCTGACATACACACACATTCACTCAGCATTCTACCACTTACACACAACTGTGGACGTTCAGACACAAGGGAAATTAAAGGCTTTGAATACGTCTGCATTGATTATTTTAAATTATTAGCCCACCTCTCTTTGGACCTCCAATGCTTTTAGCCTGAGCTTTAACACATTTACAGAGACTTATTGACTATAATTACAACTGAGTCTTGGTAATGGACACATCAATTATGAGTCGCACATGTCTCTGACCATGCAAGCGTTGCTCAGGGAATCCCAATCTGCGGTCCATTAGTGTTTCTCTCGTTGATCTGAAGCCTAATCAGTCTTTGCCATCACCTAGCTGTACTTGAACAGCTTTTACCTGGCTATAGTAGACATTAGCTTTACCATAGGGCTGTCTGGCAAAAAGAAGTTAGTTACACTTAGGGTTCATTCAAATGATATTGCGTTGTAACACATTCAAAGTAGACTTACAGTACGTGAGAGCAGAAAAATAAAACATCAATTAAACTACTGATATAAAGATCACATCCCATCAGAATGGATTATTACAGTCCATCTGTTTCTAAAACTCGATTGATTGGGTGATAATTAAAGATTTAGGTTTGGTTAGGATTAGTTTCGCCCAGTCTATACTACACGTAAGGTTTCACCACACCAGCATTTTTATAGCCCAATCTACACTACCTTGACATGGCACTTTCAGTTCATTTTATGGTCCAATCCGGTCTGCTGTGCCCTGGCACTGACAGCTCATCCCATCTGTATAATTGTCAAGATTTTACTTACATGAAACAACTTGTCAGTTTTAGAGTATAGGAGAATTTTTGATTATACGTTTTGATGAGGGCCTGTTTTGAAAAAAAACTATGTGCGCCAAAGACATGTTGGTCACCTCCTCTGTCACAATTTGTTTAATTTAATAATTTCTCACAACTATGTCCTATTGGTCCACGTGTAAGGGTGTTATTTTTACAAATTACTGACTAAGTGATGAAAATGGCCTGCTGTTGTTAATGGTTGAGCAAACATGCCGTCTGTAGATCCAACTGAAAAGAGATGATTGTGGAAGAAGAATACCGCCCGTCGCCAACATTACAGAAAATAAACAGAAAATGACCGTATGCCGAAAACATTTTATCATGCCACTTAGATAGCATTAGCATTTCCTGTTAGATGTTAATGTGCAATTTCAGTTAAGAAGACGAAAAAAAAGTCTTGTAGCGAATGAAGACAGACAAACTAATAAACCCTCATACGCCGGATAGACTGTGATTGAATGCAACAGAATATCTAGCATGCACCTTAGCTTGCCATGACAACCAAGACAAAATGCACAGGAAATACAGCATAACATAACACAACTTGAAATGACCTTTAAATGCTGAGGAATACATTTGACAAAATACCACGTAATACCACATTCTCTACTATAGCAAATATTTTGACAGGCATCCCAGATGTCTAAGCCTGTCACCTTTGCCCATTTTATCCCCATGTCAAGGTCATTCCTGTATGCATGCGAGTGCCTAGTGTCCAAGACCACATAAGTAAACATCAATAGAGTGGCTTTGTCGTTTTAGGTTTCCTTGAGATGTTTTTTCACTTGAAGTGTACGTGCCATAACTGATTTAATGCGGTAAAAAAGGGTTTTACATAAATGTGTTGACTTTCCATAATCAATGTGCATGTAAAAGCAAGGGAGGGAGGGTATAAAAACATTCTACCTACCAGTATGTGTGCGAATGTGCGCCAGGAAGGCCATGGAATTGCTGCTCTTGCACACCTTGCCACAGTACTTGCACTTGTTGCCTTGGTGCTCCTCCCGCTCACGATTGATCTGTTCCGTGTCCTCGATCACATACTTGTTTACTTGTCTCAGCAACTCATCATGTTTCTCCTTGATGTGAATGAACAGCTCTTGTTCCGTTTCAAAGCGATCTGTGCATTTGACACACTTGAAGCACGCTCTGCCGTCGAGACCTTCATCCAGGCTGTTTTGCTCATTTCGGATGTGGGAAGCGCTGGCCAGGTGTTGATGCAGGTTGCTCTCAGTGTAGAATGACTTGCCACACACCATGCAGTGAAAATGTTTATCCTTAGTTGGGTGCTTCATGGAGATATGCACATTGAGGCCGCTGAGACCATCCGCTAAAAAGCCGCAGTCGTCGCAGCGAATCCGGGTGCTTCTCACTTTGGCTTCAACGATCGCTTGCTTGTGCTGAAGCTTTTTGACATAATGGGGCAAGAGCCCAGAGGGCACTGGTGCTTCTCCTGTCAAGCCTTTAACAGCGTCCGCGCCTTCGAGAGCAACGCCCTCCAGCAATGGCTGCCCTTGTTCATCGAGGGCCTTTATGGACATAATGCAGGTATCAAAAGGTCGGGAGGCGGACATCCTTGGAAGTGAAGCACTGCTTGTTTCTAGGTTGGTACCTGCGATGCATTTGTCATCTTTTTCTTGAATTTCTTGCGGTGGAGATTTTTCCACTTCAACTTCAATTTCTGCTTGGACCATATCTTCAGACTGTGCTGTTTTCCCTTCTGAACAATCATCACCACATGCCGATTCCATGCTCTCTGGTTCCTTTGCCTTTGCTTTGCCAGCTAACTCGACCACACCATCAATGTGATCGACAAGTACGGAAGATGCCTGTTTTGTTTCTTTTGGGCTTTCTTCTGAATTTAGTTTTGGATTATCTGGGGGCATTAAAGGTTCAGATTGAGGATGAACCGTCGCATTGCTATGATCAATAATCTCGTTCTGTTCTTCAGGGGTCGGCAATGATTTTTGGCCACCACGCTCTTGTAGTTCCAGGAATGTCTTGCTTCGCTGCTTATGTCTCTCTGTACTGGCATGGCGAGACATTTCCTCGCTTGTTACAGCATAGTATCTGCATGCCAAACACACATACTCAAAGTCTCTCGTGTGCTTTCGTTTCACGTGAAGATTGAGGGAGGAGACTGAGCGAGCTATAAAATTGCAGTGACTGCAAGCGACAGAGTCATCTGCTCCTTCTACTGGACACGTGTACAACTCTTCTTCACTGTGTTTTTTCGAGCCTTGTGATTCCTGTTGCACGTCTCTGCTCTCCGAAGCTTTATTTGATTCCGGGGACTGTGTATCTGCGAGTTTCTGTGGTGAAGGGTCTACATGAATTTTAGCAAGGCTGCTATTTTCACTCTGTTGCACGCGTTTCCTGTGTTTTTTAGTGATACAATGGCGATCAATGTCTCCTTTGGTCACACAGCTATAGCAGCATAGTGTACACCTGTAAACATACTCTTTGCTGTGTTTGCGGCGGACATGGACACTGAGGTTGGTAGCATTAGACACGACCAAACCACAATAACCGCATTTGGTCGAAGACACTTGTTTTGGTCTCCCTCTTTTAGGTTTTGGAGGCTCAAATTCCAAGTCTTCCTCATCCACCACCACTTTAGCAGCCTCCAGTTCCTCTTGAATTCCCTGAGCTACACCATCGATGTCATCTGTATCCCAATCTCCTTTGGATACCCTTTCAACGCAATCAGTGGAGGAATGAGAATCACTATCCTGCGTGCTCTGATGTTGCTTGTGAATATCTGAGATGAGGTGTCTGTCCATCCATTCAGATGTAGCAGAAAAGAAGTTACATAATTTACAGCGGTACCAATCCAGGCCTGGATGCTTCTTGCGAGCATGACTCTCCAAAAAGGAAAGTGTGGAAACCCTTAAATCGCAGTTTGCACACTTCATTTTAAATCTGTTTCCTGTATCTTTTGGGTCCACTTGTTCAGGGGTTATCTTGAAAGGACTTGCAGTGTCCTCAGCATTGTCTTCTTCCTCCATGTACTCTTCAGCATCAACTGAAAGACAAAGACGGCTACTTCAGGCAATGCAATTCTTGAGGTATATTAATAATGTTGATCGTAGCGCAATATTTTCTGTTATCGGTTTTCCGCTATACATTAAAAAAACATAGCGTGTGACCCAAGGTAATTTTTCTTTAAAAAATTGGTCCAAAACTGAATTATTAGTAAATTGGGTTGTTCATAAACTGTTTCATTAATTAATTAAAGTTACGCTGTACTTGTTTAGGAAGCAATGTTATATCAATGACAGATGTGCTTAGAAGAAATACTCACGCGTGCGCGGGCTGTCTTTGCTGTGGTAACGGTTGACATGAACATCAAGAGGAGATTTGTCCCGAAATTCGAGTCCACAATAGTTGCATGAATAGATAATCTTGGGTTTTGGTGTTCTTTTGCTCACTCTTCTCTCTTGATTGGATACAGATTGGTCTTGTTTTGCTTGCGTGTCTGGTATTGCAACTTTATTGCAATCTTCATGGGAGGGAACAGATCTCACACCATCAGGTCCTGGCCCTGGATTTGACCTAGCAGAACTTTCAGTCTCCATGTCCGTCTCTTTATGAACATCACCTGGGCTATCATCGGAATTAGTTTGCTTGTCCTCAGCAGATTTTGCAGCTTTATCTGTGCTTTTTTTATGTTTCTTTGAATAGTGAATCTTCAGTGATCTAGGGCATTTTGCTGAGAAGTCACAAACAGAGCAACGAGTACTCACATCTTCATTCTCATTGGATGTCTGCAGACATTGAGTGGGTCCTTCATTTTCTTTTTCAGGCTTCATAATCTTTTTGGGTGAGTTGGGTTGTTCATCATATCTTTTCACATCTTGGCAACCCCTTTTTGGCATTTTGTTCAATGGTCAGTATGTGGTTTTCATCTGTCTTACTCCATTTACATAAAACTGACAAAACTTGAGATATGTTGATGATGGATGAATCACCTGCACAAAATGAGACATCATATAACTTCAACTTGGCATCCTTTATTAGTCTAATACAAAATCAAAGACATACATATTGAAATGCATATTGTAAACCAAGTACGTCGGAGTCAAACTGGCCAGTAGCAAAAACGACAAACGTGCAAAAGTCGCCATCTAGCGTTTGAACCATCACATTGTTTTAAAAGTACTGTGGGTGGGTTCCTTTATCGAGTCAACTTTTTATTCTTCCGTACTACGCAACAATCTTTTTTTTTTTTTTTTTCAAACAAATCTTCAAGTTACAAAGTACTGAGCGGGGTCATCATAAACAACTGGCACTTTGAGGCCAATCAAAATATTAATAAGGCTTCTCAATGACAGTCTGAGTCTATTAATCATTGACTTACGCAGCTACTTAAAAAAAAATACATTCCCTATGGAGCTCAGCGATGTTTTGTTTCATATACAAAACGTACTCAATTCACCTTGCATGGAATAAACGGGCTGTCTGTCAAGGTGTACAAAATATTTGAATGACAAATGCATTTTGCAACTTACTTGCAGATGCAAAGCGAGGCTTTTTTTTTTTTTTTTTTGTAGCATATAATTAGAGACCCAGATCAGCTCCTCGTATCGTGGTTTTTACACTCAGCGAAACCTTAATTAATATCTTTGTTGCCTTTTTGTAAAACGTGCAAAAGGAGTCCTTTGGAACAGACACAAACTAGGACAGGAAGGTGAAGATTGCCCACACACTTAATAAGATAAAGTCATTGAAGCACATCCCAAGACATTGTTGTTTTTCTTTTTGGTTCAAGTTATACTAAGACGTTAGTTGTGCTAAGCTTGTTGTCAAGAGCATTAGCTAAAAAGTACCGCGGAGTTGACCTAACCACGATCGCTACTAAAAAAGATCACATGACATGATCGTACATCACAACCAACATCGCTTACAAATTCTGTGGTGTAATTACTGCCTTGTTTGTGTTTGTTGTTGGTTTGTAATGCACGGTTTTGTCAATGCAATGTGGCAGACGTGGAGCATTGTGAGCTAGCTACGTGCTCTTCTTCAGTATGGAAAAACTGACCAATTGAATTTCGTCGTTACCGGTGCAGGCCAATCACGGCGCAGTCCAAGATAGGTTACAAGCGTCGAAACTCGGAAAACGACGGCGGCACAGAGGCCCAAAAAGTAGGCTAACGTCGGCCACCTAAAACTGTGCAATAATAGCAACAACATATTAGTTAGCACATAAATCCGGTGGGCTCAGAACTTCGCAATGTAGGATAAGACTAACACTAGTGCAAAAACGCGTTCAATAGCACAAACTCACCTTTGATTATCCCAATATCGCCGTCGTCCGCGCTTTTTGTTGCTAGACACAAATGGCGTACCGTAGCATGAGCGATACGTCACATAAAGGCGGAACTTGCAGCCGCCTTTCCCCCCTGACTTCAGCTGTATAAACCAGTGATGCATTCAATGTCATGGGAGAAACTGTAGTCACAAAGTGTTATAATCGTTAAGCTGATTTAAAGTCACAGGGCGCAATGTAAATTCATAACTCCATTGATTTCAACACATTAAGCATCTATGTGCTGTTTGTGGTCGAGCCAACAATATAAAGAAGAAAAAACCAATTTGAAATGTGCAATTTTCAAGTTGTGTGCGTGCGTGCGTGCGTGAGCGAGAGAGAGAGAGAGAGAGAGAGAGAGAGAGAGAGAGAGAGAGAGAGAGAGAGAGAGAGAGAGAGAGAGAGAATTTTAACGTAATACAGCGTTAGTTGACTTTCCTCTCCACTAGAGGGCAGTATCTACACAATTATTCGGCAGCTTGCAATATCACAAACAGCTGAACATGGATTGGGGTATTCCATTATTTGCCGCATTCATTACGCAAAAAGCAATTCAGAAAAAAGCAACAGTCTCCTTATCCTAATCAATAACCAGGCCAAATTGATTTTTTCATTGTATTTTCATTTTTTTACTTTCAAATGTAGGGGTGACTCTAGTGTCAGAGATTTAAGGGTGCTCATTGAATGAGCTGAACATTTATAATTTGAAATGGGAACGGCATGAATATGCTGTGTTGGATGTGTCATTGAGAATGACGGGGACTTTTTTTTTTTTTTGCATGAATTTAGTGGGGATAATGGTGATTTTGTTTTGGTTAAGAAGATTTTTTGACATGCAAATTGAATTAGCTGAACATTAAGATTTTCAAATACAAACCATGATAATCTGTTTTGTTAAAATCGAATCTGTTTTGTTGGCTGTTTCAATTGGAATTAAGAGGGACAATTTTGTGGTTATTTTTATTGTGAAACATGGGGTTTTGGCAAATGGTAACTGTCATTTGAAAATTCTTCAAAGTTGAAAGTTTTTAATTTTTAATGGTAGCAATGTGAATTTGGTTTGTTTAACAACCATTGGGAACAATTTGAGAACTTTTGGTTGAAAAAAGGTAGAATTAGGGGAAATTTATTAATTTTTGGAATGAGATATAATGAATGACATGATTTTTTTATTATGTTGACCTTACAATCAAGTGACACGGTGAACACGTCCACCTCAAAGTGCAGGTTGACAGTTCAATTCCGCCTTTTTCTCCCCACGCCTGTGTGGGTTTCTTCCGGGTGCTCTGGTTTCCTCCCACATCCGAAAACATGCATGGTAGGTTGATTGACCGCTCCAAATTGCCCGTAGGTGTGAGTGCCAGTGAGGATGGTTGTTTTGTCTCTGTGTGCCCTGCGATTGACTAGCAACCAATTCAGGGTGCACCCCGCCAAGTCAGCAAGGATACACTCGCAACCTTTGTGAGGAAAAGCGATTCGGGAAACAGATATGTGGGTGAAATTACAATTAGTGAATGAATGTAGAAAAAAAGAGCGAATAATGAAAAATATACTATGAATTTGTGAGGCTGACTTTCAGCCACTTCTAAAAAAGCAGCTGAAATTCATCATTCTTCTTCATCTTCTTACCTTGACCTAGATGTCAAGGTAAGAAGATGAAGAAGAGGTGACTACTTCCTCTAGAAAGGGAGAGAATAATATACAAGAGTTTGGACTACATTTGAAAGTATTTCTTTGAGGTCTGTGCTGGTTGGGAGTATCCGAGTTGAAGCAATGTGTTGATGGACACAAGGGAGAAGCGCCTTACTTTTCTGGAATCAAACACAACAGCACACTACACAGCTGTGGGATACTCCTATAAAAGGGTCACTCTCTGTCTCAACCCCGCCCGCCACCCCTCTCAATCCTTCGTCACTCTCATCCCCCCCATTTTATCCATTCCTAGAAGCATTACCTCAGACCACATTACGGAGAGCTTGAGGTGTCACCTGGGGAGTTTACTAGTACAATAGAGAGTATGAGGGTGAATTAGCAAAACAAAATCCTCTTTGAATATTTCTACTGAAAGTTTTTTAGAGCAGTGGGTGGAGCACCACAAACTTAATTATTCCCTCTTCTGTTTCTTGTATTTACATTGCTTCACCAGCAACTTCAAAACACAACATAAATAGTGATAATATAATGCGGACAAACAAATCAATTGTATGTCTACATGAAAGTCGACACTGGGGAAAAAAAGAACAGATAACATTTTCACTGATAACTCCCGGTAGTCAGAAGTTCAAGTACATATACTCGTCATAGGCATGATTGTCAGATTAACGCGGAACTTTTAAAAAGTGATCTTTTTTTCCAAAGGTGGAATGATTACACTACATATATATAAAATGAGTGCACTCACAAGTTTATATATCTTCAAGATTTAGGGTTAAAACTATATGCACTCCTTATAGTATGTAAATATATTCACAATATTATCGACATAAATTCAGATTAAAGCTGTCGAATATTTATAAAGATGATAAAGCCAAGCCCTCTTAACTTCTTTAGAGGGGTCTTGATTGAATACGCCTGGTAGTTTTTCTTTGCAAAGCATAAAAAATAGTCTGACATTACTTATCGAGTTGACTCATACCAAGAACAATGGGAAAGTCTAAGTAATTCATCTGACAAAGATAACGAAAGATTTCACGCGTGCTGGCAAAGTCTTTCGACGCCATTTCTAATCAAGACAAGATCCTTGGTTCAAACTATTGTGCACAAGTAGAAGTTCAATAAATGTGTAACCACTTTGCCTGTTCCGACATGAATACTTTCAATCTCGACTAAAATTTGTAGCTGAAAATGTAGAGAACCTAAATATCTTCTGGACAAAGGTTTAATGGTCAGTTTGTTATTGCAGGTGTCAATAAGTGTGTAAATAGATGAATGTGAGATTTTGTAAAGCGCTTTGAGCCACATGGTGAAGATTAAAGCATTACATAGTAGGTCCACTCCATTTGTTGTTCCACTGTTGTCATTTTTGCTAGTGTCTTTTTGGGGGAAATAGTTGCAAGGGGGTCAGAAAAGCCACTCAAAATAGTGAAAATATTACTAAATTGGCAACACTCTAGAGTCAGGACATTAATCATAGCTCTTGTACTAGGATCTACCATGTGTGTGCCCATACTACAATAAAAGCAAAATGTTCAAAATCAATACTGTTTCACTTTGATTTCATTGACATTTTGAGGTCCAGTCAGACACTATGGGCAGGCCGGTTTGGCCCCCAGGCTGAACTTTGCCCATTTCAGATTATTAGTTTGGGTTTGTGTATACATTTGAGCTTCTAATGTATGGTGTGGATTACAGCAAATCAAAAATAACTTCATATTTGTCTTGTACACCCAATTCATTTTTGTACTGTAATTAAAACTTATTGAAAACGATTTCCACCGTGCTGCTGCTCAATATGAGTAAGATCACAGAAAATAATATGTAGCGGTCATGTCTTTAGCCAATAGTAAGCCAAGCTAAATGGAGAGCGAAAATGTTGTTGTAGAGCCATCAAATGATGCTGACAGTCATGTAAACATCCTCGAGGTTGTGGCTTATGAAAGTGGCTGTGTATAACATCAGTCAAACAGCAATGAGTTTAATCTCACGGACTCTTCAAGCCCACCCAAAGAGACAAGTGAAACAAATGGAGAGTGGTTTACATCTGCCGCTTGCTTTTCTTCATGCTCGCCTCACAAGTTTGACCTAATCTTATGACTCTTTTCACTCCTGAGTTGATTTTATTGTTCTACACACCACTGTTTTGTGGTTCTAAACTTGATCTCACAATTAATCTTAAACCTATGTGTTTTAAGCATATTACCGTAAATTTCGGACTATAAACCACTACTTTTTTCTCTAATTTTGAACCCTGCGGCTTATAGTCCGGTGCGGCTTATATCGGGGGTTTTTTCCCGTGATTTTTCTCATGACTAATACACTCATAAAAAGGCTGTGGACCGCTGTTGTGCTGTTATGTTAATAAAAGTTATGCGTCCCTAAATAATCATCTCTTTCTTGACAATCATCTTTGTGTATATTCTCTTACAAATGGGAATTAAAAATTAAAAACCTTATGCGATCATGCGGCGACTTTACATGCATATTCCAATCGCACACTGAGGAGGAAGATTTTGCTGGTTTCAGTGGACAGGAGGAAGACAAAGATGGCTCTGAGTGACTGGTATGTTATTTTTTTACCCGCCTAGTTAGTGCTGTTACTTCCGTGTTTACAACAAAATGTTAATGTTATTAAAACTTTAGCCCAGCTAGTGCTGTTACTTCCATGTTCACAACGAAATGTTAATGTGATTAAACTTTAAAAAAGGCTTTCTGTGTACTGTCTTTCTTTGTTAATAACTTGTGCGCATGAGCTGCTTATAGTCTGGTGCGGCTTATATAAGACAAAAAAAAAATCAAGAATTTTAGCTGCTGCGGCTTATAGCCTGAAATTTACAGTACATTGAATGCAGGTACAGATGCAAAAAAAAAAAAAAAAAAAAACATACCTTGTTCCATTTTGACTACAGTAAATTCATATTCATGAAACAGCACATTATCATTTGGAGAACTTGAACGGCACTTTGGACTTTCCAACAATGTACGTGCTTGAGTATGGCCTCAAAGCATACTTTTTTGTGATGAATGTTATAGAATTGTGGAGGAGTGGGGGTCGGGGGTGGATCATGTACAAATGTCTTTAGGTGATTATGATGTCATGCTTTTTGCTTCTTCTTTTTTTTAAAGCATTCCAGCACTCACGTCAAACACAAACCTGCTTGCTTCCGTCATATACATGTATATGGAGACTTATGCACATTCACACACATGATTTGCAGGAAATGGGTCCTCAGAGAGTATGTTTAGATCTGACCATTGACCCACAAGAGTTGATATGTGGGGAGTTGGCTGTAGGCAAAGAGCTGCATTAAATGTCAACTTGTTGAAAGAATAATGAGTCAAGAGTATACGGTACTGTGCATTACATAGAGTGTATTCATTCTTTAGATCTTGGTATGTAATTCATCAATATTGTTTATGACTGAGCCTCTTCCTACATAAACAGGATACTATGGTCACAGTTTCAGAAAAGGCCAGATAAAAGATTTACTTGGCACTTGATGAGTGGGTTGGCTATTTCTTTACAAGCAATTAAAAAGCCAATGTTCTATAATCTGTCATTGACACACGCTAGTGATGGAATTGCAGCATTGGAATGAGCAAAATTTTTCTTTTTTTAATTTCTGAATTTTCTAAAATTCTCTCCTTTAGAAATTGAGTAAAATTGTATTTTTTTTTTAATTTCTGAATTTTCGAAAATTCTCTCCTTCAGAAATTGATTGCACCATTGGAATGAGTAAAATTATTCTTTTCTTTTAGAATTTTCTAAAATTCTCTCCTTCAGAAATGGATTGAGGAGCAGGATCTATTATGTGCCTGACAAGAAGGAGACAAAGATGAGATTGTGGAGAAGAATACAAAGAATATCAGTAAGTACAGCCCAGTGTAAGTAAGCACCGGAGCGGAAGAGTGACAAAGAGTACTTTAATTAGACCAAATAAAACCTAATACGTATATAAGTGTCATGGAACAGAACGGTAATTGCACAATAACTGTTTATCCTAATTATTGAATAGTGCTGTTTTAAAGGCGGCCAGAGGAGCATCTCATAGTGTAGCTCTCTGCTTGTGGAAACAACAATCAAGGTGTATCTTGCGTGTAAAGAAGAAAAAGCACCACTCGGAAGTTCATTTCATTCTAACTGGATTAGAGCGTTTATATGGGTAAACTCAGACAACATAAAACTTCAAACGCGGAGACTAAACTGTGGTTTGGTTTGTGCTATGTCACTGTGATCTTGACTCTGAATTACTGTCAGTATGTGATGGTGTCATATTTTGCCCATTTATTAATCACGTTTGCAGGCCACACTGACCTCTGATCTGCAGCAGCACGCCTTTTTTGAGCCGGGAGAATGTGCCCCAAAGTAAATAACACTTACACGTGCCTCCATTTAGTTCCATTGCATTTGCCATGGCTACTGTATTTAAAACATATAATAGTGCTGAGTGAATGCTTTAAACTCGTGAATTTGGGAGGGATGTCACATTGTGTGGAAGTGAGGGCATGTGTGAGTCCTCTGTGGGTGTGTTTTAATAAAATGTCGGGGCCTTCTGGGAGGGAAGGGTCTGAAAAAGGTCTCTTCTGATGTCACGCACATACTGATGGAGTTACAGCTGTCAAGCCACAAGCCTCTGAGAACCTCAGTAACATATTCTAGTAAAAGCCTGGTGTGCACTTCCAGTCTTGAAGGAACCAGGAAGTCCCCTTTTTGTTTGTGAAACATCTGGAGCACAGAATCCCTGAATCCCTTGTTCCCCTGGCAACACTAAATCAGCCAGCCCACTGCCTGTCTTCAGTGCAGTTTGTGTGTGTGTGCGTGCCTGCACGTACGTACGTGTGTGTTGTGTGTGCGTAGTCTGCAATTGAATGAACATATGAAGAAAATGAGTGTAGAGGTTGTGTGAGGTTGCCTTGCAGGACTAACTTGGGGTACCCTGAAAAAATGTTGTTTTCAAAGCAACTTTTTAGGAATTACATTTTTAGCCGAACTTTTCTTTATGAATGAAATTTTCTTGAGAAGAATGCGGAAGTCGGTTGCCCAAATACTGGATATCTCTAACTTCTGTATTTGGTGTAAGTGTTTACTTTCAATGATTTATTTTTTATTTATTTTTTTTGTGTGTAAATGATCCTTGAAACGGGCGGCTCGGTGGCGCACTGGGTAGCACGTCCGCCTCACAGTTAGGAGGGTGCGGGTTCGATTCCACCTCCGGCCCTCCCTGTGCGGAGTTTGTATGTTCTCCCCGAGCCCGCGTGGGTTTTCTCCGGGCACTCCGGTTTCCTCCCACATCCCAAAAACATGCTTGGTAGGCCGATTGATCACTCCAAATTGTCCCTAGGTGTGAGTGCGAGTGCGAATGGTCGTTTGTCTCTGTGTGCCCTGCGATTGGCTGGCAACCGGTTCAGGGTGTCCCCCGCCTACTGCCCGATGACGGCTGGGATAGGCTCCAGCACGCCCGCGACCCCCGTGGGGACTAAGCGGTTCAGAAAATGGATGGATGGATGGATGGATGGATGGATGGATGGATGGATGGATGGATGGATGGATGGATGGATGGATGGATGGATGGATGGATGGATGGATGGATGGATGGATGGATGGATGGATGGATGGATGGATGGATGATCCTTGAAACTTTGATTTAGATTATAATTGGCTGTCGAACATCTATTGTTCTGCTAAATGCTCAAATAAATTTTGAAGATGAAAAAGCTCCTAATTTATAAGGGGAAATACCAACGGGCAGAATCATGAAAAGGGAGTGTTTGCTTTTGCAGAGAGAGAGAGAGAGAGAGAGAGAAAAAGAGAGCAGAAAAAAATCAACCCCGCGAGAGGGATTAATTGATTCCAATTTTCAGGAAAATAAGTCCACTGTATTCTGGGGTGGTCTGTACATGTCATGACTAAAATCTTTGTTCTGATTGTGGAATAAATTGCATCTGCCAGATTTCAAGCAGATGGATGTTAGTAGTCCTGTCATGCAGAGACACCTCAACGCCATGTTCCTAGTTTCCTACAATGTGTTGTTTGTTTTTCATTTGATTTTTGACAAGCATTTATAACTGACACAGAAACATTATTTAAAATAAATGAGTGCATTGTTTTTTAGGCTGGATCTCATTAAAGATTAGATACTGAAAAAAAAATGATTTCGACGATAGAAGAAAACATTCATATTGTGTCAAGGCTTCCTCCTTCCTCTGTTGTTTTTGCCAGTCTTCTTTGATTCATTTCTTTTTACCACTGGGATATTGGCACATCTCTGCAACACACCTGGACTATATAGAGAGGCGTTTTCGGTAAACCGACAAAAAGGCATTGATAATAGGGTTGTGTATTGTGTTGTGTGAACATGTGTGTGCGTGTATAAGTCTATGCCCTCGATTACCCGTCAGCACAACAAAGCACATTGTCTAGTTGCCATGCAGACGATCTCGCTGAGTCCTTACCAGTGACGTGAAGAACAGGAAAACTGAGGGTATAATGGGTATTGGGAGGCTCCAGCGTCCGGCTGCATCAATATCCAGGAGATAAGGGTCCAAGATAAAGTTTTTTGCGGGAACAGGCTGAGAATAACTTGTCAGCCTTGAGTCTTTCACTAGAGCTCTCAATGGGCATCGATTGGCCGAAATGGCGATCAAGTCTTTGAGGTGAACCAGATTGAAAGAGTAAAATATAAAATATTCTAAACCTAATCTATGGGGTAGAACAATTTATTTTGATACAACAGCTCCTCAACATACACTTACAGTGTGCATGTTTCTGGACTAGACATACCTCCAACACGGACAACAGTTACCAGTTTTCTGGAATGGAACGCTTTCCCTGCTCTTCTCTTTCTCATATGCTAAAATTAAGCAAATGCCGTATTTTGCGGATTATAAACCGTTATGTTTTTCCCCAAGCTTGGAACCATGCAGTTTATTCATAAATTTTTACAAATACAAGTCATGAATAGATTTATCCAAAATCTTGTCAAATATGACCAATGAAATATACTGAGCAAAAATAACCTTTGAGATGATTATCCAAGGAGTATCCAAGATTGACCCTAAGACTCTGAAGATGGAGCCACACGCTGAATCTAAGAACCCAATCTAATACATCAATGGCCAATTTAAAACTGGGAGCAAGAAAGTGAGGTTAAAACCAGCTCTCTAATGTCTACACTATTCAGAAAAGAGGTGGTTATTGAAGCGCTGCCAACCTCTGTCAGAAGCAGACTGAGGGTGTAGGACTGACGTCACATAGAGAATTCCGTGAGCATGCCGTTGAGAAATACAGAAGGAATCAACCAAGGATCCAGGAAAAAGACAGACACATTCAAAAAAAGCTTGACTGGCTGCAGCTTGTCATCAATGCTGTCATCCTGAAAGCGAGAGCAATTTTACAGTCTGCCAATGAGGAGACATTTATACTTATTGCTACCAGGGGGGGGGATTGGGAAAACTGAATTCAGCTGTCAAACTTTGTGGGTGTGTTTGCATTGGTATGTCAATAGCACAATATCCTTTGTGAATGGCAGACAGAGCTAACTGCTAGTGCAAAAGGCACCTTCAGGAGACAAATATCACTTTTTTAAAATTTGGCTCACTGTTTTTTTTCTTACTTTTATACAATGTGAAAACATAGGTACCGTATTTTTCGCACTATAAGGCGCACCTAAAAACCTCCAATTTTCTCAAAAGCTGACAGTGCGCCTTATAACCCGGTGCGCCTTATTTATGGACCAATATGAATTCGTGGATGAGGACTAATTTATTAAAGTAAGCTTTACGTGTTTATTTTGTGTGTTGTGTGATATTAACGTTTGAGCAACGTTGAGTTATTTATTCTATGCGCCTTATAATCCAGTGCGCCTGATATATGGCCAAAGTTTTAAAATGGGCCGTTCATTGAAGGTGCGCTTTATAATCCTGTGTGCTCTATAGTGCGGAAAATAAGGTACTTAAATGGCACAGTTAGTGTATCACATACTTAAATAAAAGCTTCACTATCACTTGTGGCTTTTGGAGGAAAAGGAAAACACATGGGAGTTTTTAAAACAATTAACTTTGGTGAATGAGCATAATTATGTTGTTGGTGGGGGTGGGGGAGGTCAGGCAAGAGGAAACCTAAAAAGAGAAAGTAACTTTGACTGGAGACATTTTGGGTGGAGGGGGTTGGTAGTGTTCAACTTACATTACTTAAATGGAAGTAGCATTGACCCATTGTGAGAAAGCACTCAGGGAGGGTGTATGGAATGCATCTCAGTGTTTAGAATACTCTACCCTGACATGTCAATTAGGGGAGTCAAAAGGGCAAGTTGCTATCACAGGTCCAGTCGTTACTGAGAAAAAAAAGAGCCTGGTTATAAGCTATTGGTCTTCTCTGACTGCAGAATAGGATACGTCTCCGAGCCAGAAAGGATGTATATAGAATCAAAAACAAAAAATACATACCCAAATGACGATTCCATCCATTATATAGTTATTGTACAGTAAATCTTTCTAAATTTTATTTCTTGTATATCTCTAAGTATAATTTAACTATAACTTTCTTTATAAATGAATACACCCCCTTTGATTTTTTTTTTGTTAATCATTCCTATGTGAATCGGTATGTCGATGGAGAGTGGGAGTCGTTACTTAAATTGCCACTGAAAATATTTCCCAAACTTTTAGACACCGGGCAGGACATTTCAGACTAGAATATTTTGATAATCTTGTGATCTTTTCTTACCCTGCACAAATTCCAAACACACTATATGTCACGTCTCGTCCCCAGCCGTTTTACAATGCGTCTGTTGTCATGGTTTTTGTCTGTGTGCTCGCCCCTCCCCTCCTGTGTGATCATTCTCACCTGCCTCTTGTTACCTGTCGTGTATTTAAGTCCTGTCTGCCCCTCATCATTGTTGTTGTACTGTCTTGCTGTTGTCATGTCCTGCTGTCTTCTTGTGTCACGTCCCGGTCAGTCAGTCAAGTTATTGTTTTGTTAAGTCATGTCAGTTTGCCTTTTGAGTTCCCTTCAATAAACCCTGGTCCAAGCTGCATTTGATCGCCATGCTCCATCCGTTTCCATGGCACTATAATTGAGTCTATTTTACAAAAACTGCAGTGTTCAGCTAAAGTTGAATTACTTTGATGAATTTGTTACACCAAAAGGCTAAGTAAGGAATCAATAATAAATAACCAAAACAGCAGCACATTGAATCATAATGCTTTATTTGGCACAACACAAAAGTGCTTAGTAATAACACCTGCCCATGACTAGCCAGGCATGAAAATGAACTTGTGTTTAGTTGGAATAACACCAAACCTTGTAAATGTAAATTGTGAAAATAATGTGTATTTCCTTTTTGTTCAGTAAAAGAATCATTCACCTTACAACATAATTTTTGTACTGAAATTAACGTGCAAATGTATTTCTTTTTTTTTTACTTTGTTGACTTACATATGTATCTGTCTGCACTGACTTAACAGAGCAGTCACCAAATTTGTCACTGACGTAAGCATAAATAAATCACATAATTTCACTGATGCAAACAAATTCGTCTAATTGCACTGGTCAACATTTTTTTTAATCAGAGATGAAAGGAAACTATTCTAGATTTTTTTTTGCTTTGATTCTGAATCATTTTTCTCTAGCACATTAGGTTTTAATAATAATAATAATTATAATAATAATATATTTAAGAATATTTATGATTTAAGGGTTAGGTTCACCCCGCAACCCTCATGAAGAAAAGCAGTTCAGAAAATGGTTCAATAGATGGGTTAGGTTATCCCCAAAGAACCTGATGTGCTAGAAATAAATAGATTTTTTTTTAAATCAGCGTCAAAATATGTTTAAGACAAATAAAGCCATCTCTGATTATCATTTACTGTTGATCAGTGTTATGTTTTGTCTCGCGGAAGCATTCAAACCTTCACTGTCTAACCGTTTAATAGTTTTGAAATAAGTGTAAAAATTCAACATAAAATATACAATCTAAAATTATTCTCTCATTTTGTGTTGTACCTTCTCAACCTTACTACTAAGCACATTTAACATGGAACATAATGCTGTAATATAAATATGAAGATTTTATACACAATCACAGGTTCATCATCTCTCATGAAATCAATAACTTACTCCTCCAAATTGCATTTGTATTGCTGTTATTGCAGACAAAATCCCCAGCTCATATTTTCACATTGTTTGGTCAGATAAACAAGTCAATGCCGGAACAGTTGAAAGCACAAAATAGATATTCTTTTACAAAACATGAATGAAAAGCATAAAATGTAATTAAAAAAATGCATATACACTACTGGTCAAAAGGACTAGGACAGTTTCTCATTAGAAAATGTGTCAAAACCTTTGACTGGTAGTATATGCTTTATATATACACTAAATACAAAATGCACAGAAATACAGGGCAAAAAAATAAGTCAACAGGTACAGCAAAAGACCAACAAGGCAGAGGAATCTATCTTTAAACTCCATATAAAAAAGGCCACTTTTATATTCAACAAACAGATCATAAATTACATAAGCCCTTTTAAATGCATCAATCTATGAATGGCATCCTGCATGGAAAACCACTGAGGTATTTCATCTCGATTATGCCATTACAAAGGACGATGGGAGAGACATAGTGTAAAAGTGCATAAGAGTTCAACTCAAACTTCATCTGGCTTTACTACAGCAAACATTTCATTCCAGAATTATGTTTCCCTTCATGCAAGTGCCCTTATTCACTTTAATTTGATCAGTTATTCTCGTTAGGTACTTTGGTTACGGTTGTCACATTTGTTTGATCCCACGCCACTGCCCGCTGAATCCCACAACCAACCAACACACCCCTCTATTACTAATAAAAGATTTAATACCATCCTGAAGTGGACACGTTTAACGAAAGGTCACATGATGAAAGGAAGGGAACAAGGGCATGAAGGCATGATTCACAACATCATTAGATTAGAAAATGTTGTTTTCTTGGTGATTTTCATGAAATTTAAAGGTCTAAAATCAGGGGTGTCAAACTCTGGCCCGCGGACCAAATTTGGCCCTCAGTGTCTTTATATTTGTCACCCGAAGACAAATTGTGCATCGATTTACTTATGTATTATTATTATTATTTATTTATGTATTTTTTTTCTGTTTGTTGGTTTATATTTTGTTTGTTTGTTGTATGGACTTATATGTGGCACTTTAGAGTGTGATTTGTTTTGTTTTTTCTTTTTTGTTTTGGATGTTCAAAATAAAGATATCAATCAATCAATCAATCAATTTTATGTGTCAATACAAAAATTGGAAATTGTCTAAAAAATAGAGATGTTGCTGGCAACTTTTATCACAATTCTTTTTTTTTATTTGAACAGTTTTTACTAGTCTCTGATTTCAAAAATAGTTATTTATCACTCTGATGTGTAGCCTATACTGTAAATGAAACATTCATACATTTATTGGGGTTGACCGTCTTCATAACGATGCAGCCCGTGACAAAAATGAGTTTGACACCCCTGGTCTAAAGCAACAATATAGTGTTTAACCCACTGTCAATATAAAATCATCTTAAAACACAATTCATTGTTTCTGGAAAAAGATAAAATTGTCACAGCAGCAATGATACACAGTCTCTCTTCTGGTCACATTTTCACTTGATTTGGTAGAAATTATACCTACCAATCAATGATCAGTTTGAGATTCTTCACCTTGTAAACTTACAGAAAAATACTGAATTCAAGTCATACGGGTTTCTCAACAATACTTGTAAGTAGGAATAGAAAGATTGTTGTAATATATCTTATAGAATTCTCTTCTTCTATTATTATTATTATTATTATTATTATTATTATTATTATTATTAACCAGAGATATTACGTTGGACGCTTGTAATCCACAGAGCGGGGGGGAAAGAAAGAGCCTCCGAGGTTAACCCTAACTGAATAACTCGTGCAGAACCAAAATGGTTAAACTTATCAGTTTAATTGTTGTTTTTTCTTTTGTTTAATTGATTCCAACCCTAATGTCCATACATATGTAAATAATGTTATCAGCAGGCACACGCACAGACATTTTCGAGGACAGATGCTCAAGTCCGCTAAAATGGGCACCCTTCGCCAATAATTAAGATCAGCGCCAGAGTATGTTGGACGGGAGGGGATTCGGCAGGCATGGGGTAACCAATGATATAGATTATTTGTATTATTTCATTCCTTCACCCAATGAGAATTGATAAGTGAATGTGTACGGAATCAGATTGTTAAGCATTATCAACAATGGAACCACTAAATTCGTATCAATTCCCATTCTACTTCTACGTGAGTCATTTGTAGAGAATATTTTTGGGGGTTCATTTAACAAACAAATGATAACTAGCATACACACGTTTGTTTCAAGAGATTTTTGATGAACAACAGTATTAGAGTTTTTTCTGAATTTCTTACAGGATTGTCCCTATATGACTTGAAATCAATAAAAGAAAGAAAGCAGCATTCCATTTCATAGTTGTTTTTGCATCCTTTCATATTAAAAAATACCATCAAGGTACAGCAATATAGAGCCTCTGAAACAACAATGTAGAAATGGATGACAAAAACAGTTCCACACACACCATTCCAAATATTATTTTGTTTGGCAATAGCTGCACACAAATGATAGCAATAAGTTCTGTTTACATTGCCAAACATAAGTTCAATGCTAATTATAGAAAGCAACCTGGTAGATGCTGATTGGTACTTTGTTATTTCACTTTTTCAGTTAAGGTAAACCACAGGTGTCAAACTCAAGGCTCGGGGGCCAGATACGGCCCGCCACATCATTTTATGTGGCCCGCGAAGACAAATTGTGCATCAAATTTGTGTCATTACTAGAATTGCAAATTGTCTTCACTTTTAATATCGTTTTTCTTTTAAATATTTGACCAGTTTTTACTTATCTGATTTGAAAACGAGTTACTTTTCAGTTTGTTTTGTAGCTTTTACTGTACACGTATAATATGAGGTGCTCATACATTTATTTGGGTTGACAGTCATAATGGCCCTTCGAAAGAAGCTATGACTACAATGCGGCTCGCGAAAAAAATCTGTTTGACACCCCTGAGTTAAACAAAGTCTTGCATAGTTATCCTCTGGAGTTCCTAATGGTTAAGAAAAACCTTAATGAGCAGTATCGACAGTTTCTTTGAATGAGATATGACAAGTGTAAGAGGTAGCTATCCATACAAAGCCATACACGCTTACTGAAAATGCTTCCTCTTGTCATACTGGGTCATCTTGTGCACCGATTGCAAACAAGTTGTTATTCATAGTGTTGTCCAATAATTATGAATAGTATGGTGCGCCCGAATGCATGGTGACAGTCATTTTTGTATTGTTGTTATTCAAGTTTGAAAATTTTGGTTCAGCCTATTGCAGTTTAACTCAACACAAACTCCAGAGATGCTCATCTTATCAGAATGTCCCCTAAGAAGAGCATCATTAAGGCATTGAGTGATACATACTAAACGTCCAGCACCATATCGTAGTGTGTTTCCTTCTTCCTTTTACCACACTTGTTAATGAGCACTGCATACAAAGTCAGCAGTATTACCCAATAACTGGCATAGACGACCGCCCCAATGATCAGAATGAGGATTTCTGATTCAGGAAAGGGTTTTTTCGTCTGCAGGATTGTAGTGTATATGAACCCAATGAAGAGGATGGTGAACCAAACAGATATTGGAATGAGACCAATGAAGTTCACCACTATTGTTTTCCTCCCAGAGGTTCCCCATCCAGATTTGTTGATTGTTGCTATTGCAAACATTTTGGCTGGCAACAGGCTTGACATGTACAGTACAGAATAAAAGGACATAAACACCATCACAATGTTGCCTCTGAGGCAGCTGGCAAATGTCGATTTGATCAGTGCCACTGCCTGGACAATAAGAAGAAACAATAAAATATTCCAAAGTCTTCCTTGGTAGAAGAGTTGGATGGCGGTGGCAATGAGAAAAAATGGGAAGAACCCAGTAATCACAGCCTCATAGGTCATCCAAAGATGATGTTTGTGGAACCACATGGAATTGTAGAGCCATTCCCGGAAATAGGACTTACTCCACCTAGTCTGTTGATTGAGCCACCGCAAGTATGTGATCGGTGTCTCTGTTAGGCACTTGGACCGTGCAGTGTACTTGGTTGCATACCCAAGACTCAGAACTCTGTTTGTAAGGTGGCGGTCATCACCAAAACTGCAGTGGGATCCCATGAAGGTCTGATTGTACCAGTCCTCAACAAACTCGTGCAGGAGTGAGTTTCGATACATTCCTAATGGTCCGCTGATACATTGTACACAGCCAAAGTAAGACTGGCAAGCCCGCTCAATGTTGAAAGCCATCCAGTACCGGACGCTACTCAGGAAGGAGATCCACGATTCATATTTGTTTAGAATCTAGGCAGAGATGTAGGAGCAACACAAGAGGAAAATATCGTCAAAATATAATTGGTAGAAAGGAAAACTGTAGTTTGGTTACCTTACCTGCACATCACCTCCAACACCACCCACCATAGGGTCTTCTTCAAGAACCTTTACCATCTCCACCGATGATGCTGGATCCAGCATCGTGTCAGAGTCACACACCTGGGTTAAAAACACACACACCAAAAAACATGATAATATATTATCCGTGCAAAACGCAGATGAACAACTTTTGTACATTCTTTTTCTTTGGTTCTATGATGGCCCAAAAGTCCAACATTCGCTAAAACTCCTGCCAAGACAGAGAATTAACCGTGAACCAGGGAAGGGAGTAAATGCTGTTTATTGTCTGTTAAAACATGCTGAGTCAGAACGACAATAGCTGTAATGTTGTGTAGTGTGTAATCATTTTGTTGGCACCGAGAAGTGAATTGTAGCTTACTGTCGATCCCAATGAGTGCTTTCATTGTGTATTTGTGTTTCGAATCTGTGTGGCGGATTGAAAAAATATGAGCGGCAGAAAACCACGTCCATATGAGGACTGGGATTTCACAAATGGTCATCATTTATTCAAGCTGCAATCTATTAAACCTGGGTGAGCAAAGACTATTTGCTATACAAACATGTTATCTGTTACAATGTGTTTGACTTTATTTTACCACTCAACAAATGGCTGAAAATGCATAAAATATTTTGCTCTCCTTTTTTTCACTTGACTCAAGATGTGGCTTCTGTGAAGTTTGCGGGTCAAAAATGAGTAATTGATTAGTGTCAATGACTCGTTTCTCCAAAAGGTTCTAAATAATAATAATAGTAACAAAATAATAACAATAATAATAATAATAATAATGATAACAACAACAATAATTTATTATTATTTGTATTTAGATGCGTCAATTTCCTTCTTTAAATTGTCATTTTACAACCTGAACCGTGTTTAGGGTTCACACAGTATCTTACACATGTAGTTCCTTAGTGAGTATTCGGATTGCTGGCTTCATTACAATGCATTACTCAGTTTATCAAATGCTTTTTCAGGGATTCATGTTATTTTGGACTATTGACTTTTATACGGCTCCCGAGACACCAGTCGTACAGCCATATTTCACACAACTTACATTCTCACCTGTACATAGTCAACGCTCCTTCCAAGCGCTTTAAAGGCTGTGTACATGACTTCTCTCTTGCCTCCCCATTTCTGCATGACACACACACACTTGCTGTTTAAGACCAGTCTAGAGACTTGCTGAAGGCTGTCAGCGTAGCTCTCATCTGTCTCCTCTGGCCCCCTGCTGTGAAAGTTACTCCTCCACACATATGTGGCAACTTTGTCCCATCCCATGATTTCTTTGAAAATTTCCATCATATACAAGTCATCCTCTGAGTTCCCATCGACCACCAAGATGACTTTGATTCCAGGGTACGTCAGCCTCTTTACTGACACCAGGCATTTCCTCAGGTAGTTTGGATCCTCTTGATATGCTGCAATGCATAGGGCTAAAGATTTATTCAGTTTAATTGGCGTCTCTAAGGACCGCTTCATATTTCGGTGTTCTAAGAGTGCAAAGATGCTCTGGATAAGGAGATGGATAACCAAGATGGCCCCGTACAGTCCAAAAGACAGATGATTGTGGGCAGTGGTGAAGAACTGGTAGCCCATGATGTATGCTGTGGAGATGCCCACCAGGAGTGAAACACCAAACATTGTGGTCCCAAATATCCGCAGATAGGTGAGCACTCGTTGACCACTCATCTGGGTTGGGGGGGGAAATAGAAAGTAATTAATGACAGTGGTGGAAATATTCAGATTTAGGTTTATACATGTTTAATGTGGTGCAGAGATTTTATTATATAAAAACAATGATTGAAATAGTAAAAATACAATTAAAAAAAATACTAAATACAATATTTATTGGGTAAAATATACAAGAAATTCCTTAAAAGTGGCGTTTAGCATACAGGATTTGCAGACATGCATTTCCTCTTGCATGTTGTGTGGACCTGTTAGTACATGGGAGGTCCGTGAAAACTTCAGTTTGAGGGCACTGGGGACATAGACGCTGATGGTTGGGATACTGAGATTGTAATCTCGTAATCAGATGTTCCAAACTGGTATCTGGAAATTACATTAAAGCGCTTCTCTAAAATATGCCAATGCCCAAAATATTGAAGACAGACCAAAACAGGTTAGCATGATATACAATGAATATTAAATGAGGAAAGAAGTCCAAATTGTTTTGCTTTTGTAACAGGCTGCTAATTCACGTAAAGACAAGACTAGGAAAAGACTACCGTATTTTCTGTACTATAAGGCACACTGGATTATAAAACGCACCTCTATTGAATTTATTTTAGAAATGTTTTCATATATAGGACGCACATAGAATAGAAGCTACTGCATCAAACTGTGGTTGACTAGGGTTGCGGTATGCATCCACTAGATGGTGTTGTGCTAAAGGGAATGTCAACCCAGTCAATGAGGTAAAGTCCAGCTCCCTTTCTGTACGAAAGTGATATCGTTCAGCTTCTTACTTGGTTCAGCAACCCCACTCATTTTTTATGCTCATAGCTTCTTAGCTTTGGTGTCTATGTGCTGCGGTGAAAGGGGCGGGGGGGTTCACTGTGATTGCCACCCGATAGGTTTACCCGTATGTCAATCAACAGATGGGATTAAAGTGATTCGGTTTGGCCTCTTACTTGGTCCAGCAAGCCCACTCATTGTAATTTACTAGTCGTACTAAAACGTACTGAACCATTTTGTTTTTAAAAGGTGGAAACAAGTTAATATGATGGATGTATTAACCAAAATATATAGACAGTTGAATGTCAGCAATTGTTCCAACTCCACTGTTGTGTACACATGACAGGACCTCCTGACCTACTTTTGACAACAAATTCGAAACGTTTAGGTTCCGAGTCCTATTTAAGTTTTTTTTTTCTCCACTTATCATCAGTGACAAGCCAAACATCCAATACATAAATATCTGATTTAGGGGAGTTTGCCATTCAAAGTAATTGCGTTTTATGTAGGTACTAGTAAAGACAAATCTCTTTTCATTGGTCTCAACTATAAATGTCGGACTTGTATGAAATTGCTCTGCTCGCAGCCTTCTTTCCAGCAGTCATTATGTTGCTACTTCCATCTGTTTGGCAGATCAGCGGAGACCCACTCAGCGTGGCTCAGCGCAGTGCGGACCACCCTGTGATGTCATCTGTTTATATCTCCGTGGGAAGAAAAGGACAAGCGCTTTAGGGTTTTCTGCTGCTGCATATGTGCTCAGTCTCTTCTATCACTGTGTAGTGTATAAAGCTATATACTTGCATGGAATCTATGTCACAAAAGTGGGTAAACGCCTACCGATTTATAACCTTTGAACCGATTTTTGAGATTTCAGGGCCCTGTGATGAGGACAGAAATGCATGTTATACTGTGTGGTGATGTTTGGTGACTGAGAGGGCAGCCGCTGAACGACGCCCGGGCAGAGCTCCAGGAGGTTGGCTCGACTCTTTTGGAAGCCAAGCCTGGAGCCCCCTAGGCCACCCCTGGTACCTAAAGTGCCGAAGGCAGCCCGGGCACCACGCCCGGGCAGAGTTCCAGACGTTCGGATTGACTTGCATGAGCTCCCTCTGATGATGACAATCATTATTATTATTATTATTATTATTTTTATCATTATCATCATCTATGTTGCATTATCCTTCCATAATGAAGTTAAATGCTAAAATGTGGCTATATTGTATGCATATTTATACTTTTATGTTTTATTTGGTTTGTAAAGAAAATATGTGAATTGTATGGGCAATATTTGTAACACATATCCTAATGAATCAATCATATTGAGCTACATTGTCTTAATCATCAAGTTTGTTTTTAAGAAGGCTTTTTTTCGGTCGAGCATGACTTTGCCCTAGTGTACATACAAAGCAAGATCTATAATCTGACTTACATGTGGGAGAAGAGATGTGACCGGATAGGTCTGACCCTTGTATTTACTATTTGTGACCCTTGACAGTCACTCTAAAAAATTATAGTACTTTCTAAAAGACTGGAATTTGTTAACCATCATTTTTTTTTCTTCCAGAACATATAACGGACAATATCACAATATTTATGATGGCAGCATCTCACAAAAATATATAGTTAACTGGACCAACAACAAAGTTATTCAGCTGACCTGTGCAATTACCAAAGTAGACCACCCAAAGATGTGCAGTAGGGGGCATTCGGAGTTCTTCACACACTACCGAAGAAAGATAAAGGGAGGGATAAAATGATGGAGACAAAAGCGCTGTCCAATGCTGATTGACAGGGAAAGAAAATACGACAAGCCCCCAACCTTTTAAGTGTGCTGTTGGACACTAAAAAAGGAGTGAGAATCCAGATAACCAGCAACCAAGTCCAAAAAGCTTTTGGCCCTAAAATAATACCTTGTTCATTTCATTATTAGATGAAAAGGCCCCAAGCAGTGTAACAGGCCTTCTCTGGCAAGTGTCGAGGCTATTAATGTCAGACTCTCTTATACGAGACCTTTTTTATACACACACTCTATTCATGCATGCTTAAGACAAATGCACACAAAAGCTCATTAGAACTGAGCAAATTCTACGTTTATGTAAATATACACAAATCAACCTCTTCAACATTTGTGCGTTAGCTTCTATTGTTCGTGTACAAAGTTTTATTAGACAATTGGAGCAGAATAAATCGCTTTGCCCTTTTCTTTTGGATCAACTTTCAATGAAACAAGCCGCTCGCATAGAGCAATAAAACATTCATCAAAATAGTTTTTTTTTTTTTAAATACACAAAAGTCACCTGGGACATGGGACCTTGTTGACCCACACATGAGGACAACTCTACTGCCTTGCTGGACTGTTTTCTTTCTTTTTTTTGTGACAAAAGCCACAATGACTAGAATCAATCAAGAAACAAATGTATTCTTCTTATGTCACCATGAACTCTCACCCTGACAAAGACACATTCACACCTTGGTGTTCCGGTTCCCCTCCTCAGTTTGTTTTTGAACTCCAGGAGATCCTGATTAAAACCACCACAAATCCATGGACAGCATGCAAACATCCATGGTCAACACATTTTGTTGCCTTCAGTCTTTCTTGTTTATTTACCATTAGCACTCCATATGGTACATGAAATGCCTGTTGATGATTTTCTTTAGAAAATAAGGTGTTAAATTCCATTTTGTTACCAGAGACATTCACAATTTGTTGCTGTGCTATTGCTGTAAATAGGGTGGCAAACTGCAAAGCGTCAAACTTTTAGGATATGTGTGAATTCACTATTATGGCGAGGATGACGCTCTTCAAACTTGCAACTTGTAAGGAGGCTTTTGTCCTTTGTAGCATGCCAAAAGTCCTTTTTAGTCCAATCCAGCAGACCAAAGGTCAGATCACCAGTTGGCCAGTGTGAAAGTTAACGCTAACAGCAGACAGAAAGTCGTTACAGTTCCGGACAAAAAGTCGTTGCAGTTTCTCTAAACTTGGGTCAATTTGCTGTGAAATAAAGTAAGTCTGCGTCAGTACATGAAGAGAACGTCACAATGTGGCTCTCCATCATACAGGATAAGAACATGCAAATTGAAGTGGTCATTAATACTTGTCGATGAAATCATCACAACTTCATGTTTGTTTTTTAGATTTGGCACTTGAAATTGTAATGAACGTATTAGCCATGTCATTCTGATGTCACTTATTGAGTAAACTCCCTTTGGCTCCATTTCACACATAGTTTTGTATGGGTTTGAGTTTGAGATGAATGAAAAACATGAATAAGTGAATAAAGTGGGCTCGAGAAGACTGTGCTGGATATTTAAAATGATAACAATGTCTATTCTCCTGAGATTTCCCAGCCAAGCAACATAATGACAGATGGGTGTGTTTGGAGAAGCAGCAGCCTTGACGTTTGCATATTGGTCACTGGGGACATAGTGAGGCTTTGAATCCCTGCTAAGCGGGCGAAAACATCAAGCAGTTAATTCCAATGAGACAGAAAATGAGACTTTTATCCATTTTATTTAGCATAAGCATGATGGTATGCTCATGCGAGTTACTTTGAACTTTTTAAAGCCTTAAAACATATCGCTTCAGTGTTTTGATATAACATTCTATTTATTGTGTTTTCCTGCTTTTCGACTTAAACAAATGCCAATAAGGGTTGGGATAACATTCCTATGCTGAATTTCATGGCGTTTACAAAAAGAATTTATTGACACAGCTTTGCTACATGATCAGAAAGGTCTCATCAAATGTATGCATCAAGTTTCTATACTGCTTATTCTTGCGAGTTTGTAAAGCGAGGTACACCCTTGATTAGTTGCTGGCCAATCGTAGGATACTTTGATACAAACAAACAACGTAACCGTTGATTCTCACATTCACACCTATGGAACATTTAGTGACTGTAATTAACCTAATAGGCCAATGTATTTTATTGGAATGTAGAGAGAAATGCAAAACCCACACTGGAAGGCCCGTTATGATTTCCCTGACCTGAGAACTGTACGTGCTAAGTAGATGGCCACCATGCCAGCCCTGAAATTTATTAGAATGTTACTTATCGACTGGGCCATAAACAAACATGTGACATCTCCCGCAAACTGGCTGACTAAGTGATTAAGCGTGTCCATGAATTGAACGTTAAATTGCAGTTTAAAAGTTCAAGTACCGCACCCCGAGCTATCACTTTTTTGTGGTAGAGAGGTTTGGATGAGAAAGAACAACTTCCAGATAACTTTGAGGAAATTATGATCCACCATCCGGTATCTCCATTGCTGCTGATCTGAACTCAGGAGGTTGTGAATCTGTTGGGATAATAGAAGACCTCAAGTCCAACAATAGTTTTCTCTGTGTCTGAACTCTGAGGTGAATTCTCCGATCTCCGAGATAATTAAAAAGCTCCAAAACGTAGGTGAATAAGTCGAATACAGGGCTGCAGATCAAAGTGATCCAATTTCAGAAATGTGCCTTGAATTATAAAACACAGTCTTGGAAATACAGGAGATATTCTTTTAAAAGTAAAGATTCCCTTAAAAAAATTATACCTGTTTCTGATGTGCTTACTGGTTTTAACAGCACAAGAAATCAACAGCAATGCAACCCAATCCTTCAGAGCCTTTGAGGCTATAAACAACATTTTCAGTTTTGACCTTATTAATTTGGAGAATATTCCGTGTCATCCAGTGTAAGACGGAGACTGGCCGTTGCATAACATAACCAAGTGGGGATGTGTAAATTGAACAGGAGAGGGCCAAGAATGGATCTCTGAGGAACACCACACGGGAAGATTACATGGTCTGATTTGTGGTCACTAAGGCAAACTGAAAATGATCCATTGATGAGATAGGAGGGAAACCATGATTTGTGGTCACGAAGGTAAGATGAAAATGATCTATTATTGAGATAGGAAGAAAACCAGTTTAGACCAGTCCTCCTGAGGACTACGTCGTATATGTCTTCAAACTTTTCCATTGTCTGAATTCATTTTAAGATCCATGACAACCCGGATAAGCAGGGTTTCTCTACTGTGGTGGATTCTAATACGAGACTGATACAAGTCAATTGATTTATCTTTTACCAGATGCTCGCATAATTGTTGATATACAGGTTTTTCTTGAATTTTTCCAAGGAATAGTAAATTTAAGATTGGTCTACAGTTATTGACCCATGGATCAAGGTTGCTCTCTTTTTAAGACGGCACGGGTAAAATTCCGGATAGCAGCGGTATTAATATTCAGAACATTAGACGCAAAGACCACTCTTATAAACCATACTAAACTGACAAACATAAAAATGTGTGATTAATTAATACAGTCAGGCTTAAAAACTCATAGAGTGGAGCTTACTGGATTGTATTTCAGTGCGAAGTTTGAAAAGAAACATCTAGAATCACATTGGAAAGTTCCGGTATGCAGTGGTATAGCATTACTTGAACAACACATACTGTAATAACTCCAACAAATGGTATGTAAGAGTAAAGTGTCAAGCATGTTAATGTGGAAGACCATATACATGTGCACACAGGAAGACATGGTGAAATCCCTGTTGGCAGAGGATTTACGGCCTTTTGGATCTTTATACTGTGTAAAAATGGAGTGAGTCCACATTGTGTGTCATTAGCGCTCAGTATGATTTGTTTAGATCGATTACAAAGTGTTTTTTTTCGATGCATAACTCCCTGCTTCATGTCAAGACTTTACCCTAATGTAAAAAAGTCCCCCATGTCTGCACATCCAACTCAAAAGATGTCTCTGGGAAAAAAAAGATACCTCTAACGGTTATAGCTGATATTCAATGGTGCATTTTGCCAGAATTTGCTCTGTGTTTGTGTGAGCGTGTGTGCGTGTGTGTGTGTGTGTGTGTGTATGTGTGCGCGCGCGGGCGTGTAGGCTTACGTATCTGTGCATATGTGCATACACACTGTGCTGGAGGAAGTATTTTAAAGGCATTAAATGCAGAAATGGGCCTCCTGGTAGTAGATGGAGGATGTTGGAGAGTCTAACATCATGCTGAGCAGAAAACGATGTAGAAGAGCAATGAGGGAATCAACCTTATCGACTTTAGTTTCTCTACTTCTTTCTGTTGCACTATACGGTGAATGAGGCTTTTGCATATTGCTGGAAATATGTCTTTCGGGGATTGGAATAAAAGATGACGCAGAAACTATACATTATTGTTCTTGCAACACCAGGAGTTACACCTCTGCCAAGAACAAAACTTTTTGCAAACTATCGTACTCATATCCAGCTCTGTGCATTGGAGAGTCCAAAGTGTCCCCAAACTGCTGTCCCACTGTATGTACACGAACGTGAAACAGGAAGTGGTATCGACCTTCAAAATAAAGCACCCTACCTCAAATCAAAGCACGGCTGAATAACATAAATAACATGGAGAATTCTTAACAATTATTGTTATTGAATAAATAAAGTGCAGTACAGAATACTCATATTTGTGACGTTTGGTTAAATCAATATGCATGACGACTTGAGGTTGGTCTTTAAGCATTTCATCCCACGGACAGGACAGTCCAGGATGATCAGACGCTCATTTGGTGGACGAACAATAACCGATTTGGATTGGGTGCAATGCAAAGTGGAATCCTAGGTAAAGTAAGCCATCTAAAACCTGTTTTTTTTTGTGGTGTTTTCAGTTTGCAAACAAAAATAAGTGGATGTGAGGCTATCTAAAGCTCTTTGGCAGCCAACAGATGGGTTTCTCATCTGTATGACTTTTTTTATACAGACTGAAAATGAACGGAGGCACGTACCAGTGACAGAAGCCCTTTTAGAATGACAAGGACAAACGGACGGATGGACGATTATATTATGAATAAAGACCGACAGACAAGGACGAAAGAGTGCCCAAGTTGTGGACGAAGGTCAAACCAGCAAAATGTGTGTCCACTTCTGTTATATTTCACTGTACTGTTTTCAGCCATGCACACTCATAAAGACAATTGGGCTATTTTTGTCCTGAATTTGCCCCTTCTCGACCAAGGACATCAAATGGCATCAAAAGAGTTTAGAATATATAATTGCACTGATTCATTCTCAATGTTATCACTAAATGGTACTCTTAAACAGTTTGCTACACATTCTTAGTCAACACTATGGTAACTTTAATTGTGTTTGACAGATGGATAAAAATGGGGAGCTACATAGTGTTAAAAAAAAAGTGAGAAAGTGTCTTGGAGTTTGTTAGCGAGCGAGGGATAGGAGACCCTAAGAGGGGGTGGGGTTAGAAAGAAAGACTGGTAGCGTTGACTCAATTTATTTTCAGTTGGAGCACGAGAGTAACTGCACTGTGGTCGACGCTTATGTGTTTTGGCAGGCAGATTAGCTGAGAATGAATGCCATTTTCATACTGCAACTTGCATAGTGTAAATAGGCACTTTAGCAGCATAACAATAGAGCTGGGATTTATTAGACTGACAGAATTGTGCGTTAATAAGGCGGTTGGTTGCAATTTGCTCTAATAAAATAAATCATTACAGTACAAGCGTTTCCCTGTCTAAGAATTGTTTTTCACTTCTTCAGCTTTCAAGAAATAGATGAACAAGTTCTTAGCCACTGCTGCTGCATCTGTTGCTTAATCATGATGGAGTGTTGCTATCAGCCTTGAGAGCTGTCCAAGTCTTTTTAACTTAAGTTGCTAACCAGAGGCAAATAATTCTGCCAAGGAAACAGACGCTGCTGGGTGTCCTCGACGACACGGCGAGGCTGCACGTGAGCCCACGTGTACATATCAACAACAGCCCTGGGTCATGTCTTGTGCAGGATATTCTTGGTATGACAAGACAAGTGTTAAAAAATAATTAAAAATAAAATCATAGGCATAAAGATGGTATTTGTATTTTTATTTTATTTATTTTTTCCAAGGGTTGGCTTCACTGACAGTTGTCCTATATACTGCTATCAGGATCTCCTTGTAAAGCAACTGTTTGTGGATGACTTAGTTGAAAATTCTATTTATACTGTCCCGTATTATCACGTAGGCCAAGAGATAACAGTCACAATCAGTTACAAGAGAAACTATAAATAGCAGCATTTAAAGCTTAAAATGTTTAGTTTATGGGTGATTAACAGGAACAAGGTTACAATGCACCAATGTATTTGGCTAGGTTTGGGTCATTTAGTACACTGTTGGACCTCAGTGGTGTCGTCAGTACTCCCTGTGTGACTCATAATGAGGTCGTGGACAGCTCTCATATAATGTTCACTATTACTGTCTGACTGAAGCACTGACTTTCTGCTACTTTATCTTTAAAAAAAAAAAAAAAATCTGCTTTGACGCGAAATCGATGAGGTGGATGGTGATGTATGTTTGATAGGGATCCAAGGCACTCCCTTCCAACTTGAGTAGTAATTTGGGAGCCCTGAGGCCTATGCAATGAAGGACCCTGCACAGGCTGCACATCCTGGAATGCAGATGATCTGAGTGTTTGCCTGTGAACAAGACTTCTAACACTTTGCGGCACCGCCTTTCTTGTACAGCTTGCAAACACACATCTGTAGTACATTACTACAAATTTACATGAGAAAGTTCTTACTGTACCACTAATCTGCAGACTCCTTTAGGGCTGACAATATAGGGACAATATGCATTCAGTTGGGTTTGCTTGCTACTGATGTGAACATAAAGTGTGCATACATTAAGAATACTGGGGATGATTACGCAAGATATATATGTCAATAAAGTGTGACATTTTAAGAGATGATGAGCAGATTTAAATTGGGTCTTAATTACTATGATAGCAAAAGACGTGCATGGTAGGTTAACTTTTTTGTCTTTTTTGTCACAATTGTCATTCGGTGTGAATGTGAGTGTGAATGTTTTTTACGTGTGCCCTGCAATTGGCTGGCAACCAGTTCAGGGGGGATAGGCTCCAGAACACCCATGACCCTCGTGAGGATAAGTTGTTAGGATAATGGATGGCAATGGATGGACTGTTTATTGCATGGCATATATATATATATATATATATATATATATATATATATATATATATATATATATATATATATATATATATATATATATATATATATATATATATATATATACAGATTTAAACTAATTCTCTTAAGAGGAACAAACTATGTCTGCATTGTTAAATAAGTTATAAAACGCGATGCGATTTCAATGAAATGATCATCTCAATGGGTCGAATTACGCGCCTCGTCAATGACGTACACAGGACCCAAACGAAGCCTTCCCATTGGTGCACACTACGAAATGAATGACGTACATGCCACTGACGTCTGCGACCAAATGCTGCATGGGCTCTGGTTTTAATTACTAGTTTAGCCATGTGTGGTTTTACATGAATAAAAAGAGTCGTTTACATTTCCATGTTAATGCAGTCCACAGACAGAATCGCATTAAGCAATTTAAATGGCAAATAATAATCGGGCTTTGTAGATTTGAAGACATAATTGGAGAAAAATGTAGTAATTAATTTCAGTAAGTATAAATGTGCCTTTAAACACGTGACACACAACCTAATTTTATAATTTACATTTATGGGGTTAAATATAATATTTAAATAATAAATTAATAATGATTGTTTTTCATGATGATGCCATCTACCTTGAGGCAGCCGTCGTCAGCTCGCTGGTCCTCGTTGGAGAGATACGGTCAACTCCGCTGCTCCAGTGAAAGAAAAAGTCTAGATAAAGTTTTACAGGCCACTTGCGTGACTCTCATGAATCCTCTCAATATGTTGATTTAAAAAAAAAAAAAAGAAAGAAAGGGGGGGAAAAAGGCAAAAGTAGTGGCGTTTCCTCTGCCTTAGATGCTCAAGCAAAAATGACCAATTTCCTCTTGTCCGTCAATATCATGGCAACATGTCTTGTATAAATAATCATGTCAGTCAACTTCGGAATTAATGTAAAAAAGTATACACAAAAATGATCCGTATTTTTTTCTCCATCAACGTGTTCATGCATGGTTTAAAAGTATTTTTTAAAAGCAGCCATCAGCTTTGACAGCGTCACTCATTTTCAAAATAGTGAGAAAAAAAAAATCTTCTAGCAATCATTCTAGGGCTCGAAGTTGGATTCGTCAGTCTTTTGGGGCATTTGTGTGAGGATAGCCTGTCCCAGCATCCAAGCCTCGCAGAGCAGAGATCATTGGTGCTGTTTCAGCTGTCCCAAAGCCCCTTTACCGGGCTGCACCAGGTTGGCGTGTTGTTTTAATAGTAGGGGGAGTTTGGGGGGAATTGGAGGGGGTGACGAGCAGGAGGAGAGAAAAGAAAGTGGGGGTGGTGGGGGCGTGGGGCGACCCACTCATTCGAGCTCATTACTAGAGAAAGAGGAGCGCCATCAGAGCAGGGCAGTGGCTAGTTTTTTATGTATCTATTTTTTTAAATTACCTCAATAATACATATACATATTGTGGTTGTGCCAAAACGTGATTATTGAGTTTTTGTCTGACTTTGTTGAATGATCAGAAATATTGCATGGACCACCAGCTGGAAGTAGGAGAAAATAGTGCAGTCATCTGTGTGAGAATTGCAGCTGGAGTTGTGCAGCTGCAATCGGGCTCTTTTGGTGCACTTACAAGGTTCGATCAGCAGGCAGTGCTGAAAGACGTTTATCTGATGGGAGGACTCTGTCATATTACAACTTACTGTAGCTGGAAGTCGGTCACTGAGGATATAATTGCCATATTTGTCAAACAAAAATATTTTTTAACATTTAAAAACGAATTGGGATAGAAAGTGTGGATTAAAGAAACTGTCTACATAAATGAATGAATTTGTCACTCAACACAATGCAAAGGTTGTGGCAAAAACTGTGCATTTAAAAAGACAAACTTGATCTTAATGATGAGATTACTTCACATTTAATAATATTATTAATGTGAATTCATTAATTATTGTTAGGGTTAGGGTTTTGCTGTCAAAATCCACTGCATCACAGCATGTCTGCTTCAAGGTTTTGATCTCCTGGGTTTGTTTCTAGTCTCCGACCTGCCGTTCTCCCAGTACTCCACCCCCCAGGATGTGGGTTATTTGTGCACATGGTGAGGGATGATTTATGGTCTTATGTTTTGGTGGCTTAAGACAATGATGCTTTCAAGTATTGTGGGGAAAAAACAAATAAAATATTATTATCAATATCAATCCCACTTAAAATCAAAGTGTAATTTTGTCCATCCATCCATCCATCCATCCATCCATCCATCCATCCATCCATCCATCCATCCATCCATCCATCCATCCATCCATCCATCCATCCATCCATCCATCCATCCATCCTCGTCATTTGAAAGGGCTTCTGTCACTGGTACGTTCCTCCATCCATCATCAATACAAGTTAAAAAAAATAGAAAAGAAAGTCTAGTCCAATAGATAAGAACCCCAATTTGATTAAAATGGTTGACTGCATGAGGTGGCAAGGTACCATCCATCCATCATATGTACCGCTTGTCCCCATGGTTTTATTTTGAAGTCTAAAAAGAGAAAACCTGGCATCCTTGAACGAAAGTAAATGACTGTTCAAAACCATTCAATGAACCCAAAATGAGCGCGTTCACAAAAACGTCCACAGGGCAAATATGCGCTACGTTCAGTTCACGTGGGTCTTGCACGCACAGAACAGAGTCGCAAAACTTCGCTTTTCCATATTTTATTTTTCCAAAATAGAATTGTTACAACAGGGTGTCCAGAATTCCTGAACCAAAAAGCAGAGCCAACACAAATATGAAGAAAATAAACAATCATTTTATTAAATCTAGGAAACGCAAAGTGAACAAATTTTAAAGTATCGAAACAAACAAAAAATCTTCACTAATCATGATGCAGAGCAAGTGTGCCCATTATTCCCTAACATACATTCTACAATTTTATTATTGTATTTTTTTCGAAATTGACACTGTGGGGATGTAATGACATATTGTGGCATTTGGACATACACATGCTGTTATGTACCACAAAACTCCTTTTTATATTTTATAGTATGAGCTTTGCGAAAAAAAAAAAACTTTAAAACGTTTGCAAACATGCTCACCTCATGTGACCCCCGTGCTTTTAAACATGAATGCAGTCTGTGTCATGTGGATATGATTAGTTCAAAATAACACGAGTGCCAGTGGTCATTTTCTTAACCCTATAGTGTGAAAAAATACACTTGGGGTCCACCTGTGTCACTTTCAGCTGTCTTTATCAGGCCACAATGCACAATTTTTACCTCCAATTGTCGTGGGATAAAAGGCAACAGATGTGTAGGGGTGTTGAAGTGTTATCAAAGGGCCGCCTTCACAACATTTTTTGTGCCTTTATTGCGAGCGTGTCCCAGAGTGTGCAACATTTCTGACAATCTCATGTTTGAAGTTGGTCCCTTTTAAAACAATCACTAACAATGACTCACTTTTGGTGTTCCAGAATTTAACACAAAACAAATTGCAGTGATGCTCTTCACATTCTCGTCAGATGATTTGAAAGCACCATGAAATTGATCCATTTGCAACAGACGTGTCATCCAACCAGTTGTCTCCTTTTAACTAGCCTTAAACTAATCGTCTGACCCTTGATTCCATTCCAGTTTAAGAATTTTATATATAGTCTGTTTAGTGAGAGAGAGAGAGAGAGAGAGAGAGAGAGAGAGAGAGAGAGAGAGAGAGAGAGAGAGAGAGAGAGAGAGAGAGAGAGAGAGAGAGCTAAAATGCATTACATTTTAATTACACCAATATTTTGCACTTTATCAGCAAAATGCCAAATTAAACTTGTCAATTAGTTTGCAGACATAGGTATTTGGCACAGCTGGACACACAGCCAAACACAAATATGCCCCTACCCCCACCATGTCAACAACTTGTCTAATTTCACACTTCATGGGTGGGCAGGCACTCCAGAGAATTATGGGTAAAAAAAAAAAAAAAAGGTCACCTTTCCATGATATACCTCCAATAACATTTCCAAATATGGAAAATGGCTATATATAGAAATGCATTACGATATTTTCATTGTGTGTAATCTATTCCTTTTTTTTTTTTTTTTAGCATCGGCAACTGAAAACACGGTTGCGAAGTGGTAATGAGCCAACACCACTCCTGGAGGTCTTGGGATTATTTGTCAAGGTCACAAATTCCATCTACCACAGTAAGGTTCACCATCGGCCTACAGAAACTTGAAAATAACCAGTTTTTGTTTTTTAACGTGATAATTCTTTTTAAATTATATAACATAATTGTATTAGATACTTTGTGTGCATATGAGACGTTAATGCGCTCTTCTGATCAGAAATTTTATGTAGGTGAAGCCATTTAAAACACTTTCATGCATCAATGCTTGGATGGTATTCATCAGCATGTCTCAGATGTTGAATTACAAATCTGTTCCATTTTCAGGCATGCTTTTTAAGTTTAGTAAACCTCAACAATTCAATCTACAGACTCCAAAAATGATGCCATGTCATGTAGCTTGTGGGATTATGTTACAAACAGCGCACATATATAAAACAATTTGAGTTGGGTGTGACACCGTGGATGAGACTTTCATTAGATTCCAATTCTTTTTCCTGGTTGAGGTTAAATTGGTAACGTGTTTTATACTCCTAAATACATTGCAACTTTAGATCAATGATTACAGTATGCCTCTGTGGGAACTTTCTAAGTTAATCATTTTTTTATTTTCTAATCTTCAACAAGAGGAAAAGGAAATGTCACAGTCCAGCCAATATGCCAAAATGTTAACAGGATGCAATTATAATGAGATATTTAAAATGACAAGCAGGGCGTTTGTCAAACACATTTGTCATTTTACTCCTTAATAATATCTCATGAAGACAACCGTGTTTATCTGAGCGGTGATTTCTTGTTTTCTTCAGCCTCTCAATATGTCTGTTCATAGCGACAGAATAAATCATTCATAAATGGCACAAAAAGTCAGTTTCTGTTCCTGATACAAAAAGGTTGACTCACCGCACTTACCTCTAACAAAATATCATTCCGCTTGTTGTAGGTGCGCCGTCTGCATAGCCCGCTTGTCCAAGTTTTGATTATATCCATGGTTTTTGGGGAGACACAAATGTTGTCACTCCTTGTGCACTTCAAACGAACTGTCAACGGTTCTTGTCGGGGGAGAAAAAAAAAGTGTCACGTGACGAGCGGGATTTTGCCATGTATCAACATCGTGCACTGCCAGAGAAAGGTTGGAGGGCAGACGTGCATCATTGGTGCGTGGTGCTGTTAGGAGCCTGCAACTGCCAAGGCACCTGGATGTTGGAGAGCACAAGAGATGCGGGGAAAGTGAAGGTGAAGTAGGTGAAGTAGCAAGAAAAAGAATGAACAGATCAAGGCTTGGGGACATGTTTGGAATTACACAACTTGGAGAAGGCTGAACCAGAACCTTTACGCCATGATGCTCTCTCTCCTTCTCTGATGGAGAATTTCTTCTTCTGATTCGAGGCACGAGTAAGCGATGTCTTCCATCTCTGATTGATATTACACCTTACAACTGATCAGCGAGAGTAGAAGAAATGTTTTGCGTAAGTTAGAGAGAAAAAATATGAGACGGTTACTTCAGGTATGGGCCCCGGCGGCGGGGTCTCCGTTCCCCATGCATTGGTAATAAGTATTTGGATCGCTCAAAACTTAATTCTTGTCCATGTAGGATGTTTTCAAATCAAAAGTTCCTATATACCAATGATGATCATTGAATGCATTCTTCCACAGAGAACCAGCTGAGGTGGAGCCTTAGCAGTAATGGATAGATTTAACCCTTGGCCCAGAGAAGAAAACACCTTTCACATCCATGTTCTGTGTTCTTCTGGGAGCTGCTTCAGAATTTCCACAAGTGGCACGGCACCCCTCAATCCTCATCGTCCACTTTCAAAAATGCAATGAATGCAGAGGAATGATGATTATATTTGTATTGATTTGATTTGAGAGTGTTAACTCCCATTAGTGGAGCTCTTGCAGGAATGTATGCTTCAGTGCAGATTGTCAGTGTGTGTAAGCTGTGTTAAAAGACAGAAACAGATACACCCCACCCTTCTTGTTGTGGTATTGTTGCCACGGCAACAACTAACACCAGTCCACTGTGCAGAACTGAACCAGCTTTAAAGGATAACTTTCTCCCTGCTTCCCGCCTCCTTTCCCCAACACATCAGGCTGATGTCTGGGCAACTGCTGAGTGTTATTTGAGGTCATGTCAACTTCTGGGCCACATGCATTCACCCCCCAACCCCCCAATAACAAGAACATGTACCATATGCTTGCCAACTGGCAGCATATTATGATATAGTCTTTACCTGGTTAATGATGGAGACAAATAATCGTGAGTTGTCATGATTACTAATAGTTAATACAAAAATTAAACCTTAAATGTCATGTGAATGAAGATCACTGTTGAGCAGATCTCTGTGCCTAAAATTGTGTGCTTAAGTCAATACATTCTGAAGACTGTCACTAACCTATGCTAACACAGCAATGAAATCTCAACTATAATAATTACATAAAAAACACTCCTAGGCCATCATTCTGGGAAAAAAGTTATTTAACTATCCCATAAATTTTTGATAATAAAGAAGCCACTCTGCATAAAAAAACAGGATGAAACTGAAAGTTCAGTATTGATGTTCTCACCCTAGTATCGATCTGATATTGACGAGTTAATCAATACCGTCGATATTTGGATCGATACGCTACCTCTAGTTGGGTATCGATATCATCAATCTTTGGATCGATCCTCTACCCCTACTTAGGGAACACTTGTTTCAATGTCCCAGCTTTCCATTTTACTTGTGCAACATATGGTTACACTACACTCTAATTCTGGGTCACCTGAGCTGTGGGCACGTTTTGCAGTTTTGAGGTGCACACTTGGCACACTCCTGACCTGAACTAGTGCTTTGAGAGGGGCCAATGACAGTAAAACACACATACACGAGTGTGCACCAAAGACAGGAAGTCTGTTTGTGGTTCTTTACAACCCTTGCCTTCCTGTTCTTGGCTTCAAAGAGTCTCTGTTATCAGAGTGGCCTGTTAATGGTTCTACTCACACAGAGTTCCCAGTTGCTTTAAACTGGGAGGTCGTGATGGCGAGGTGGTGGAGCATATTAAATGAGAAATAAATGAAGCAATGATTTGTGTGGTAGTTTGATATCATATTGATACCATTCATCCATCCTGTTTGTACCCAATAAATCTATAGTTTATTATGCTACATTGCCTCATATTCAACTGTATTAGTGTACAGTGTAAAAAAAGAAAAAAATACAAAAATATTTAAAAATGACAATGCAATATTATTGGTTTTGTTTTTGATGGGGGAGAATCATCCTTTTCAGGCAAAACCTTTACCTATGTTCACACCAAAAGTTACCTCACTTGTCATATGGAGCATGTTAAGCACCATTATCAATCCTAAACCTGGTCATGAACTGTAAATGAACCTGAGAACAAAAGCTTGTATAATCTGCTCTGAACCATTCTATAACACACTCTTGTTAATTTATGTAAGCGTTCCTTTATCAAATTAGAATTTGTTAGTCTTACACGATAGGCCAACATGTCACTTTTTAATGATCTTATATTAATGCTTAATTATGGGTCTGAAATGGCCGTAATAAAAAAGCTAATCTTCTAATCTTCAATATTATGCATAATTGCACATTGTCCCAATACATTGTAGCCCGATTTAAAAAATAAAGATATTGCGAACAATTTTATGACCATTCATCTCACCCTTGCTCTACACTCTCTAACATCTTTTATGTCTGACATACATCATCAATACATCTTTTGGACTTTAGTTGATTTGTTGGTTGGACAACCATAATTTGTTGTGTAAGACACTATAGCATTAATCCAATAACTGCATTTCCCCTTTGATTCCCCATAATTAGTTACCAAAGCTAATTGCACTTAAAGACTGATGTGTAGTGTAGCATGTATTCTCTGGGATTTCAAGTTCACATATAACATTTCAGGTCGCCAGTCACAGAACTACCTGGAAAGCCTCGTATGAATTAGGATCTGAAGCCTCCAAGTGTTTGTCTCTTTGGTGTATTGTTTGAAACATTTACGAGAACTTAACAGTTAAACAGCACAGATGCCAGACATGGCTGAATAATTCCAATCTAAATCAGCACCTAAAGCAGGGGTGTCAAAGTCATTTTTTTGTGGGCCGCATTGTAGTTATAGCTTCTTTCGAAGGGCCATTATGACTGTCAAACCCCCAGGCCTTGAGTTTGACATCTGTGACCTAAAGTAATCAAACTGTACCCCATACTCAACCATTTATTCATTTTCTATAGTGCTTGCTCTGTCGGGTCCTGGGTGAGTTGGAGCCTACTGCAGCTGACTGGACTGGTGTGCACCCTGAGCAAATGCAAAAGGTCCATTACACCAGTTTAGTACTGTAACAGCAACCAAATCAAAACATGTTCTTGGCAGGTAGGGTTCATTTTGACAAAGCAAAATTTTAAACATATTAAAGAACGCGATCAAGTAATACTATGATTCTAACATGTGACACATACCAACCAGGGGGACCTTCCTGATTTTCACCGTGATGATGGGAGCACACCAATAGAGAAACCTAGTATCTGCTCTGCATCTCGCCGACATCCATTATTTGTAAAGCCTGCTTCCTTCTTTGCACTATAAAGGGAACTGTTTGTCTCAGTGCTGTCATTCTAAAGTGCCGTCTTTCAGGATGCCTAGGCTGTTATGTTGGTGATAAGACGGCATTCACGGGCTTGCTAATGTATATCTGGCCAGGACTGATTCACACATACAAACGGTACTTCAAATGACAATTTTTCAGCTTTCATGTGAAGACCTTCACAGGCCTGCTCGGTTGCAGCTTGTCAATCTGTTTTACTGCTTTCGTCCTCTCCTCGCAGGTCTGGTGAGATAAAGCACAAAGCCATGTTGTGTTGTAGGCATATTTCATGGAAAGGTCAAAGGGTATGAGGCTCAACTGTTCAGATTAAGGTGCCAATAGTGAACGGTAATCTGAAGGCTCCAGCAACAACAGCCAACCACCATTGCACTCTGTTGATGAGAGATCATTGGGAACAACCAAAATTTGTCTGTGCTTCATCCAAATTGAGACCCATTTTCACGTTAGCATGTTTTCATGGGTCCGTCATTAAGAAGTAAATCCTTTAAGATCTTAGTTTGATGCTGATTTTGTCCTCCTCATGGAAGGTGTTTTCCCACGAGCATCCATGTTAACTTCAGATTCTAAGAACTATTTTGACATTGTTTCTGGAATATGTTTTTCAAAACTATGAATGACGAGTGCTTAATATTTGAATTGTTTGAATTACCGGAGCTTTTATGGATATGTGACTGTACTGTAGGACACGCATGTGTATGTGTGTTTTGTCACAACTATGGCAACAACTCCATAATTAAGTCCATTTGTATATATATACAAAAAAAATCCGAGACCTTTGATCTGTGATTTGTAGTAACACACAAAGAAGCCTTGTTGCTATTTGACAGATGCAGGGATTAATTAGGGGAGCAACGTCACAAAGATGTAAATGCGTCATCGGCGGAGTCTCCTTTGGATGTACTCATTCACACTCTTGACTCCTTAAGCTGTACTCATTCACACTCGGGAAATAGTGGGTGTGTTTCAACCCAGAGAGCCTCACTAGGAGACTTTATTTGGGATTTATTTGCGTTCTCATTTTGTTCCCTAAAACCTTTGCAATAAGGACCAACACAAGTTTACCATTGTTTTTTTTCTCCACTTTTCTTCAAATTTCATACTTACCTTCTTGTATTGCAGCCTCATGTCACTATGTCAACTTTCCTTTATCTTGTATCTATTTCTCCTGACTTTGAGCATGGTGCACACGGGGGCTAACTCTAACTCCAAACACCGCAGAGTTAAAGCAAACCCTTTTTGCCACAATAAAATAAACTACTTTCCCCCTTGGTTTTCTCTCTCTTACAACCCCCTCCTGTCTCCCCTCCACTTCAGACCCCCCTTCCCCCATTCAGCCCGAGTGAAAATAAACTCTTCAGCCTCTATTTATTTTGCTTCGAAAGACTGGACCACCACAGAGTTTCCTCCGGCCCATTTCAGCTCTAACTTGCTTAATTTCCCCGTTAGAATAATTTTATTCAGTACTTGCTGTGAAATTTTGCCGATGAATATCTGGCAACATCATCTTATTCGATAATATGTTAATTTGTTGCAACATATGTGATGTGTCATTTAAAGGAATTGAATTTTACCATGTCACATGTACAAGCATGTTACATCATCCCATAAACAGAAAACCGAGCAGTGTTTTCCCGTTGCGCGTATTAGGTGACATATTACAGATGCCAGGAAGTGCGACAAACAATCATGCAAGGAATCCGAGCAAGTGTTAATGACCAACGAGTCAGTAAAACGCCTCAACAATACCATCAAATTATTCATACCAGCACAAAATAATATGATAGGTCAGTTCTGCAAATGTAAATTACTTTAAAACTGATGAGAGATTAATTGTATACGGTGAATGTATTTCTAAATACATCATTCAAGTAGGGCAGGTATAAAGAATAAAAGGTGAAGCTAATACAACCCTCCGAAACACTCAGGACGGTCGATTTACCACTCTTGCGGGAATCATCTGGCAACTGCTGGCACATCAGGAGAGGTCTAAAATGCGGTTGATTGCTGATGAGCTGAGCAGGAACGTGCCCCTCAGAAGTTGACCCTGCTCAGCCAGGATCAAGGAAACAAAGTCAAGCAGGAATTCACCAAAATGAAAGGCAAGCTCAATGATGGTGGGCAATTCACCAAATATCGCCAGTCCGTCCTTTGTCCTTAATCATTGTTCTGGGCAACCATCCATTGTCAGTCATCATTCATAATGTAATTGTCCATTTGTCCATCCATCCTCTACATTGAAAAGAGCTTCGGTCACCTGTCCATTGATCCATCCATGATCCAACAGATGAGAAATCAAATTTAATAAAAATGATGCAGCTGCCAAAGAGCTTTAGAAAGTCACACATTCACTTTTTTATTTTGCAATATTAAAAAGCCAATGCCACTCTACATAGTAGGGTAGAGTCAAATAAAAAATTCTGTTATTGCGGTGTCGTACAAAATATCTGCCACACCAATGGCCATCAGCGGCATCCTGAAGCTGAGATGTTTTCTGTAGGTCAAACGGTTTTCATTTTCTGCCATGTGTGAAGGCGTGAGAGTGAAGCTAATGGCTCAGGTTTCATAATTCATAATAACATTTAGAGCTCATTAGCGGGCTCTCTTCGTCGTTAATGGCCCCTGTTTTCCCGGGTTGGTGTTTTGAGCATTGGTAAATCAATGATAGTCTCGAACCAGAACAAGCTATGCTAAAATTACTGTAATACTGAAAGAACATTTGCATTCCGAAGTCTAACACACTCACATGTTTGGAAGACATTGTTATGATCCGTTATGAAACCAAGGTTGAACATTTTGACAGTAAAGTAAGTTAGCTTTGACATGAACACAACATTGATCATCACCAAAATAATAATAATAACCTTGAAGCATGGTGGCAAGGTCATGTTTTGGGATTGTATTTCTTCCGATGAAACTGAAGATTGCTCAACACCAAAACGATGATAACAGTCAAGCATGGTAGCAGTGTCATGTCTCAGGATTGTTTTTCTTCACATGAAACTGGGCTTTAAAAAAGAAAGAATTATGAACAATCCAAAGTAGCAACCAATGTTAGCACAAAACCTTAAAGCTTCTGCTCGACTACAAAACAATGTTTGGAATAGTATACCAGAACAACTGAAATTTATTTGGTCCTGATCAGAGCACTTTAACCGGAGGCAGATGTGTGTTTAACATGAGTTTGAATGGGCGTGCACGTTAGTGCAGCTACTTCATTTAATTTCTTTATTTTTACTTTTTTTTACTTCCTCTCTTGAAAAAAAATGGGAATCATTTTCAATCAAAAATGACTTTAGTTTTACAGTTTGTATGTCACATCAACAGTGGAAAATGTTTTGAAATTGTTTCATTTCTGTCGACTTTTTCAAATTTTTACAAACTGTCATTTAAACAGGTATTGTGTATTGTTTTTATATCTGCATTGTGAGAGCTTGATTTTACGACTCATGATATTTTGTAAACTTCTCTAGTTTTTATTGCTCTGATTCTGAATCTGTCATTGTTTTTTTCACTAGTACGTTAGGGTTTCATGATAATAATAATAATCATCTAAAATCACTAATATACGGCAATATGTAACAGTAATATTAGTAATATTTACAAATTAAGCGTTGGGTTCAGCAACAGGTGGAATTTTGTTTTGTAAATTTTATCACATGGTGAAATCCGTATCATGCGAACTTGCATAGGTCAAACTTAAAAACAAAAAATCAGCTCTGATTAAAATTTCCTGGTATATAGTATAAGGTGACAAGTGATATTGATCATTTCAGTCTTTGTGTATGTTGAAGTTTTCATACTTCTCAGGAGCCTGCATGAACAATAAATATACGCGTATGCGAACGGAAGTGTCTTAATTTGAATACATATGTTTTTATGTGCTCTATGATTTTCCAAGGACAGAGTTTATTCATCTGTGTTTCTTGTTAAATGGTGATAGTGGGCCTGTGATGTGTCTTTTTGATTGATCAAATGAAGAACACATTGAGGGGGAAAAAAGTGTGTGTGCGTGTGTGTGCGTGTGTGTGTGTATGTGTGTATGTGTGTATGTGTGTGTGTATGTGTGTTTGTTTGTGCCTGTGTGTAACATTACACACACTAGACAACATCTGGCCCATGTGGTCTTTATACTTCCTTTAGCAAAAAGAAAGACTGTATTGTTTTGAAACACACTCACTTTGTGCGGGTCTGATTTATAAATGCGTGTGTGTGCGTGCGTGTGTGCGTGTGTGTGTGTGTGTGTGTATATGTATGTGAGTGCGTGCGTGTGTGTGTGCGTGCATGCGTGTGTGTGTATGCTTGTAATGTAAGGAAAAGTAGTTCAGGCAAAATCCTGAAAAGCATAATGCAACAATTCAAGACATGCAATCATTCTATTAAAGTATAAACTCTGTAATAACAGCAAGCATTGTACCAAAATATAACAAGCCCTGGTCTTGGCTAATTGTCATAATCCGAGTGTTTTTCTGTGTGATGTTGTGTCGTCAGTCGCGTGGATGGGAGGAGCCTCCTGCGCATACAGTATACGTAAAATACATAGTTTCTCGACTTTATGTCTGTATGGCTCTTGGTTTATACCCTATCAATCGCTCTGACAATAGTGACCCAAGGTTGCCTTATGACATCATCGCTGGCTCTAATTAGTTTGCTAGGGAAAATTCCCTGCTCTCAGCCCCAACAGCCACTCATCATATCTGCCTGTAAGTCTTCTAGGAAACAATATTTGGGTGGAAAGTCCTCCCCAGTAGTGGAGCTTGCAAACATGAAGTTTTTATAGAGTGATTTTTTTCGTTCTTTTTTTTTAAATACCATCACACAGAGGATTACACATAATGTGCGTCCCATTGTAAGTAATGGTTCGCACTCAAATACTTGTTAAAATCTATAAACTATTTCAATAAGTTTATGCATTAGTGTGGATGTTTGCAAACACATACACACACTTGTGCACATACAAGGCAACAGCTGTGCTCAGTCAGAGCCAAGTTACTGTCGTGCTTGAATAAAGAAAACATTAATATTTTCTTGCTTACCGGAATTTTTAAATCAGCGCATGTAGGGTTCAAGAGGCACTTAGTTCCTTTCATATGACTTGCTATGTGATATGATTGAAAATTACAACTTAAGTAGTGTAAGATGACCAAAATGTCTGAAGAGTATTGTAAACAAAAAAGTAAAAAATTGCCTCTACTGTAAAATAACAGAACCTGTGAAACGTTTTATCATAGAGTCTCATCATATGCGTCAAAAACACATGCAGGAGGCCCAGATTAGCATAATTACATTTTGTTAATCCAACTAATTTCAATATTAATTGTGTGATAAAGATTGTAAAAGTGCAATGTAATATGTATAAACAAAGAGGCGAATCAGAGGAATCAATTGGCATGTTTAATGTGACATCTCATCTGTCAGTTCATCTCCATGTGTTTACATTTTGGATGCTGTGAATATTTAAATTCCACATTGCCCTCATCAAAATCATTCAATGGAAAAATGGTTAAAAACCTGTTCACCATGTCCAGTTGGAATAGGAGCCAGAGAAAACATGGGTGTAACCTCCTCAATGCGCAAATTCTCTCATATGCCAGTTCTGAGAAAGACAAGTGTTAGAGGAGCCCAGGATGGATGAAGTGAAGAATAATGGAGCGACTCCAAGGAACAGATGGCGGCAGAGGCGTGGTGGTCAGCACGTGTACCTCACAGCTCTGATGTTTGGGTGCAAATCTCAGATCTGCTCAATTTGCATGCTACTTGTGCGGGCTTCCACCCTTATTACAATAACGTGAACGTTACCTTAAATATAAATAATCTCAATTGACCACAGAAAGGCTCCTCCATGCTGTGAGACTTTTTTACTCACTGCAGGGTTCAGGGGTACGATCACCGACATGGTCTTGGATTAACGTTAGGGTGACATGTTTCTGATGATTGATGTTCAATTATTTATTTATTTATTTATTTATTTATTTATTTATTTATTTATTTATTACTGGTGCAAGACACTTTTGTAAGAATCTACTGCATATCTGTTATCCTCTTTTATGTGCCAGCTTTTGGGTATGGATACTGCTGGACACTGAAATTCCCCATGGGATCGATAAAGTACCTACCTACCTACCTACCTACCTATCTACCTACCTACCTACCTACCTACCTACCTACCTACCTACCTACCTACCTACCTACCTACCTACATACATACTACGTAATCACCCTCTTACCTAAAGCCAATTGAGATAGACTCCAGCTCACCTGTGACCCCAGTGTGGACGACCGCTATAAAAATTCAGTGGACGATTCTGCCCGGGCCAGACTTTATTTTGAAGTCGAAAGAAACCACACCAATAAAAACATTGTGACCTACGTCTACTCACATGAAAATGTTTAAATCCTGTTTTCATCAAGAGTTGGAGCTACTAGACAATTTCTACTAAGACCTCAACCAGTGAGCGCTGAATTGCATGTTTCCTCTAACTTGCATATTATATTTTGTTTTATTTAACTCTTCCAGAATGTAGGGGAATTTAACAGACAGGTGCTCTATGAGCCCAAATGGCGTAACATTGCATTTAAAACGCACTTAAATCACTCAAGATTATTTTTAGGGGGGCGCTCAAATTTGTCCTGTTTGTCAATTTTTGTGTAGCCCTCTGGACTGTGCGTGTGATGGTTTGTGACTGTTGTTGCTGCTCCTTCTGCTCTAGCGCTCTAAGTTCAGCAAGCAGTTGGCTGTCCATCATGCCTTTACTTGAAGTGTTGACTAGCCCATGACCCAATGACATTTAATACTATAATGCTAAACACCCGGAAAACTGCTCTGGGAGTAGCAAGCATCATGTCACACAGTGGGCGAACACACAGAAATACTGAGCTTAAAGTTTTGATCGCCGCCGATGTGAGTTGCAGTGCGCCGGTGAAACCACACCGTGTGAGTGAGGCGTTAGCAGCAGTGTTGAAAAAGTGAAAGTCCAATTTACAATCCCATGATATTCATCTCCAAGCAGGGTTATGTGTAAACACCCACACAAAGAAAATACATTTCAAGTCCAAGAATGTCATCAGACCTGAGGTTGAGGTACTTTAGGTCTGAGTAGGTTTGGGCTTGAAAAGCTGAGAGATTGTAAATCAGTCCAGTAGTGTAGTGCAGTAGTAGTGCAAAGTAGTGAGGCTTGAGAACTGTCCTGGAACAATACTTGTCTAAATGTGGATAGTTACTGGCTCAATTGCTGGCCAGAACCTCAACAGTGAAGAAGGGTTTGAGGTTTGGATTGTTAGGTTTGGTTTGGCCCTGACGTTTCTCAATGTAATAGCGATGGAAACAAGGAGCTACAGGGTAAGTAAATTCACCAATTGTATTTGATTTATTGTGGGATCTCTCTTAGTGACAGACAAAATTAGAGAGTAATTTTATTCCATTTCTACCCATCTTGTCTTTTTCTTATCTGATGTCAAATCAAACCACAGAGGAAAGTTTCTAGAGTGACAAATTATTCTGAAATCAAGCTCCTTGAGTCATGATTACTTCATATCACATCATTAATCTTGTCCATTATCACTTGTAATCATAGGTCTGCTTGATCTTGAGGTAGATGTTTTCCAAGACGCTTTCTCATCGCGTTAACAGATTTTAAGGCCCATGAGGCATCTCTCAAAGCTTAGCTACTTCTTCTACATTTACTCCAGTTAATTGGGTTTAAGTAATTAAGGGATAACCAGCAATGATAAATAAAATTAATCTGAAGTCATGTCCGATTAATTTAAGACATGAGTTCAGATTAATTTTATTTATCATTACATGACTGGCTGGTAAGAAGCTGTTCTGCTAATCTTGTTCATTTAGCGGTCATAAGGTAATTCTGCCTTGACAAGCCATAGAATGTAACTGGAGCTGTAACAACTTTAGTTTGCGCAAAGAACCGTTTTTTTGCGACCACACTTGAAATATGATAACCCGGATTGTCGACCGACCACATAGGATCTTTTTGCCTCCAGCTAAGTCATGACGCCACATTGTTTACAATGATTGAAAGGGTTCATAGTACGCTTGGATCATATTTTTTCTTGCCATCCCAAATCCTCATGATGGATAATGACAATACAAACAGTTGTGACGAAGATGCTGTAAATTATTCCCCAGACATTTTTACGACGATAACTTTGACACCAGAATATCATCCATCCTTCTATTTTGTACACCACTTGTCATCATTTGGCTCACAGGTTACAGCCACATCGATGGTCAGTTTAGTCTTCAGTTTAGCTAACATCTTTGTGTGAGAGAATGTGAGCGAAAGCCCTCACAAGCACAAGGATAAAATTCAAATAAGAAGGCCCGAGATACAATTCAAACACTGAACGTCATCTTTGTCTCTTTTACATTTGTTTGATACTGAATGACACCTATCCAAATGATCACCATCTTCAGATGAGCTGATCATTTGAATCTCTCAATTTAGCTGCAGAAATAGCTGTCCACTGTATGGACTAAATTTCACAAATAGAAAAACATGATTTATTGAGTTAAGTTCTTTGTTTATCATGAGTTTATGCATCCATCCATCCATCTTCCACATTTTTCATCCTGTTCAGGGTACTGGGGTTTGCTGGAGTCTATTCCAGCTAACATTGGGTGAAAGGCAGACTACACCCTGAACTTGTCGCCAGCCAGCCACAGGGTACATATAGAGACAAACAACCAATCCCAGTTTATACATTACAACCACATTTACAGCTGTGGTCACTAAGCTGCTTGAATTCATCACTGATCATTAATCATGTGTGATTCATGCCGTCATATTTGATTTGTCTCAAGAGAAGCAACATTTTTTAGACATGCATCGTAATTTTGCAAGCAACACACCAGTTTGTCAATCATGTTAGCTGAGGCATGACATTATTAATAGGCTTTAAATGACTTGATACATACAGACACTTAGTGTAATGTGTGTTTACCAGATGTCTTCATTGGTCATGGTTTGACCCATCTGTATATGCATGGATAGTATTAAGGATATTAACTGTGATAAATACACCATTGTTGAAACATTATGAAAACATTATGCCATCAGGATTATTTATAAGGCTTGTCTTTCTTTTAAGTTTACTTTCATATCCATTTCCATGAGAAAAAATATCACAAACCATAGTCCTCCAAACAAATAGATTTCACAACCCTAATTATATTCAAATGTTATTGTTTTGTGAAGAAATCTTCGGGCCTTCGAGATTTCACAGTGGTAAATAAGTTCACATGAAGAAACCTCTGTGATACCATCTTTACAAAGAAAAGGTGTTACACATTAGAATTTGTACAGTTCAGTACGAACTATTGTTTTATATTATCAGTTGCCTGAAGAAAATTCTCATGAGACAGATGGAACAGTGTTTGCAGCAACATTTATCTGCAGACTGGAATAATTGCCATGCACATGTAGAATGTTATTTCGATTAATTCCCAAAAGCCCTGGTATTGAAGGATTCTCTAGAATTTCGCAGTTATCCAAAGCTTCTAGGAATAGACAAGAGGGACCATGTGGTTTTATGATTGCCATTTCCCAATAGGAAATGCTTCAAATCATGGGATCAGCTTACTTGGTCAGGTTTGGAAAATGTTTATGATTGAGCAACTCTCTTTTCTCCAACTTAACCTCAAAGGAGGTGTCAGGCACATCCATCATGGCCATTTGTTGAAACTAAATTTCAAGAAGTTGTCCCCCACGAAGAAGAGGGAGGAAAATCAAGGGATGATGGTGGGAGATGTTTTGATTGTCTGATCTAGATGAGTTCATAAACAAAGGTGGTGTTGTTGAATAAATATTACCTACCTACCTACCTACCTACCTACCTACCTACCTACCTACCTACCTACCTACCTACCTACCTACCTACCTACCTACCCACCTACCTACCTGCCTACCTACCTACCTACCTACCTACCTACCTACCTACCTACCTACCTACCTACCTACCTACCTACCTACCTACCTACCTACCTACCTACCTACTTAACCACCCATCCACCTACTAATCTACCTACCCATGCACCAGGTGAGGTCCTTCCACAAGGCATGTGTTTCCATAAGTACTACATTCATACACTAATACTTGCACACATTTATAGTATAATTGAAGAAAACATAGAACTACAATTTAGAAATCAAACATTATTTGTGTATTGAAAATTGGTCGTTTTGTTATAGCCACACATGGTAGCTATAAGTGCCAGATATGTTGGAGCCAATTTGGTTTCCTTACACTTTAATTTTGGTTAGGATTGTCTGGCCTCGGGCCAGCACTTTTATTTTGAACTTTGGTTGAAATTTGCTGGCCTTGGGCCATGGACTTTTATTTTGACACAGCCTTTGGTCACCTGGTCAGTCACCTGATCAGGCACCTCATCAGGTAAAGATGGCTCCTCCCACATGGCAGTCTGCCTCAGTCAGTCTCAGTTAGCCAAGAAGATAGTAGTGATATCGTTTTTTATTGCTTCAAGCTTACAATTTGGATTAGCTGCCACCCCCGTCTCTCTCCTTGCTTGGCTGTCATTGCCTCTCCTTGCCTGCCTGCTATTGCCTCCCTACCTCTGCCATGCTTGCCTCCATGTTGGACATTCTTTCTCCATCTCCAACAAGGTATGAGCAACACCTGTACACAATGTTTTAAGATAAGTGTGTGACAACAACTATACAACATCTAACTTTGGAAATAATTGAATTGACACTTACATACCTACCTACCAACCTACTTACCTACCTTTTTTTTATTTTTTTTTATTTGATGGCGCACAAATTAAAGTTCTGTCCTAACATATACAGGACAGTATTAAACTTGTTCTATATATAATACTTTCTTTCCATATATGAATGTGATGTTTTGAAGACGGCATATCAAGAATGACCCAAAACTGTATTTGTCCGTAGGGATAACCCCTCAAGTGTTGTTTTTCAACTTGAAATGTTATGTTTTTAAACCCAAACATTGGGAACATTTGGTTTTGTCTTTTGGTCATATTTTGCCTGACAGTCAAAAATCACAGTGGCATGATTGATGACTGACTAGTGACTACAAAACGCGCAGTCACAGATGTGGATTAAATGTCTTAGAAAGATTTAAAATGTTTTCAGGCAGATGTACTTACTAAATATTCATCAAAAGGACTATTAAAAATACAAATAAGGGCGGAGGACACGCAACTGCATTTACTGTAAAGAATTATATTAATATACGGTGAATTTACAGCAGTCTATTAGTGTAGTTTGTAATAATCATAAATTACTGTTAAACAGTCACACTTGCAGGTAAGGTAATATCATTATTAGGCATTTAATACAATAAATCTACAAAGGCGAAATGATCACTCAGATTTGTGATCAAAATTTGAGGAAAAATCGGATTTGTGCATGGAGTAACAGTTTCTGCTCACAAAAATGGGAGCTAAAACAAATGTGTTGCATTCATATCATTGTTTAGTGTATATAAAACTGATCATCGCCATTTACATACAACTACACCGTTTCCTTTGGGGGGGAAATGCATCAGAAATTCAAATTAATTGGAAGTGAGCCAGCATCTTGAACAAACTGTTTGACTTTTGAGGTTTCCGTGGTTTTACAGTAGTTGTTATTTGAACAAATTTAATCCACTGAAGTTAACAAACATGACAGATGTATCTTGACTCACCACTTGACTTTAAATCCATCAAGTGAAGCTCAATGACAAGCATTATTTATCCTGGATTTGTTACAACCATTCTAAACTCAAAATAAGACCTAGAAGAAAATAAGAAAACGAAGTTTTTCCAAGTGACGTGTGTTTTGCACTCTTCAGAGGTGTGTTTAAAATGTTGTCATTGAGCTTGTGGCTTTGCGTCATTTCATGTGAGGTATTCACACATACTGGTGTTAGCTATCCTCAGTGGAACAATAACTGTCAGTTTCAACATTCATTTGGAGCATGTACATCCACAGCACTTTGAATATGTGCACAGGCCAAAAAGGATCACACAGTTTCACTTTTACTGTAATCTTCAGTTGTGTCAAGTGTTGTTGTGATCACAGGATATTTTAGAATGTTTTCATATTTAGTAAGTTCCCTTTCATCCATCTCTCTTTGGTAAACTCTGCTCCCTAGCTCCAGTATTATGGCAGCCATATGCTACATATGTTTCTGGGACAAATGCCAGAGTTGAGGAAGAGAGTTGTATTCACATTGATGGTGCCAAGAAACACACCAGTGTGTTGCTTTAGACACAGACTCATGTCAAGGAAAAAAAGGTGTTTAGCCATGTAGTAAGGGTATTCCCCATGCATATTGCTCAATAGATGACACAATACATATGCCATTAAATTCAAATTGCCATTGCTGTGTTCCTAAGAGTCATCTTTCTATTTGTAATTGTTCAGAATATTTTTATAGTTTGAATGTATGTACTCTTTGAAGTGAAATTGCAAAACACCGTTGACAAAGTATTAAAGTAATTTGATTATGAACTCTGTCAATCTTGAGTCATGCAAAGTAAAGATTAGATCTACAATTTTACCCCCCCCCCCCCCCCCCCCGCACACACACACACACTCACACAAAATCTGCAGTCCTGCTAATGATATCTCTCAATCACATTTACAACAAACCAACGCCAATGTCATGCTAGCAACTTAAGACACACATTTTAAAAAGTTTATATTGTTAGCTTTAGCAGGTTCTTCATCCATTTTCTATACCACTTCTACTTTTTATTGTTATGGGTGGGCTGTAGCCTAAAGTATCTAAGCAAACACTGGGCAAGAGGCGACATACCACCTGGACTGGGCATCAACGAATTGCGCGAGGTACTTGCACTCAAACTCAAATTCACAACTCGTCTTGCACGCGTATGTTTGGAAGGTTGGAGTAAGTCGAAGGAACCAGAAGAAAGCCCTTAAAGCAAAGCAAGAGCATTTCAACTCCACACAAGAAGGCCGGAGCTGAGAAAAATCTCAGAAGTCTCTCAAATCTCTCAAACTCTGACCTCTTTTTTTTTTCTTTTGATGACATCATTTTGAGCAGTAATAGTAGTAATACAATTTCAAATTTTGTTGCTCAGTTTCAGTTTCTCATTTCATCATTCGCCACCCACTTTTGTTTCCCACAGAACTGTCTGACTGGAACAAATGACCCTGGTTTGAAACTCATGTTTCTTAGAGATAATGGAGTATAATTGTCATCACCTCAGCAGTATTTTGCACCTATTATGACCGCAAGCCACACTATATTTTAGTCTCGTTTTGACATTGCTGACAAAAATAATACATAAATCCTTTTTATTGCCACAGTGATATCACAGTTTTTGTTAGCCAAAATAATCAAAAACAGCATTTCTTTGTTTTTTGTTTTAGTTTATTTGCCTGACCTGAGCGTTCTGTCACACAGGTCTTGGTTCGGCAAAGTCACAGTGTGGGAAGTTGGGATGTGAACATAATCATTGTATCCTTAACGTGGTATGTGCTGAACGGGTGGCACCTTCAAAAACGTAATCCAGTTATCTTCAGTACAGTACACTAAAAAATACAATAAAATAAAATCCCCTATGATACAAAAATATGACACGTTTCCAAAGCAGTTTGGATTGATCATGATGAGATTCAGTGGGTTTGGAATGGTTTTCATAAAAGTGCCCTTTGTCATTCACTCATCAAATATAAAAATGTGTGTGACCCTGAAAGCCCCTTATTCAAAATACTGAATGTGTTAACAGGCCTCTGCAATGGAAAACTGGTTATAAATGTCTTATTATTTCGCAATTGAATAATCTTCCCTTTTTCGTACACAAGAAAAAGATTATAATGATGGAGCCGAGCCGCTTCTGTAAGAGGCTGCAGTTTGTGAATTCATCACAGTAGTCAAGGGGATTTTTTTTTGCTTTGTCAAGGTTTCTCTGTTGCCATGAGTTCACTGTAGTGTTCTGCTTATAACATGTCAGCACTCAAAGAAACAAATTAAAGCCTCTGGCATGAAAACCTGAATTGCAACATTTCTTTTCGGTCAACATTTATGTATTCACGGATGAACAAAAACAAAACTTCTTTTCAAATTTAAGCGCTGCCTATTATGATAGTGATGCAAACTCTAACTACAATAACAGCATGTGTGTAAATTGCTTTTCTTTCATATTTTGATACGACTTCGTCATACAATTGTATTGTTAGCTGAATGTATTTTGTGGAGGTAAGCGATACAGAAAATTAATCAAACCCAGTTGGTCTGTCATCCATTACGTATATCTTGAAAAGCGCTAATTGGAAATGTGAGCTTATAAAGAGAAAGTTGTAAGAGAGAAAACAGCCACCCTCCATGCTGAAGTATGAGAAAATTTTGCCTCGTAGTATCTGGATTTGAAAATGCAAACATGTCAATCATGTACAGCCACAATGTATGCTATGTTAACATACTACATTTAAAAGTTGAATGCCTGACTCCTATGAGACACACACTGCAGCAGACAGCAAATGGCTTTTCACTTGAGCGTTTCCACCTGTTAAGTCCCTCAAAGCGCCCCGGATAGCAAATTATTCTTAAACTACAAATTTGGTGTGTTGCTAGAAATCCCTATCATTGTGATCAAACTAAGCTAAAAAAAACAGTTTGCAAGCTACCTTCAAAGCACCAACTACAAGTAAAGGCATTATGTACCGGATTTTCCACACTATAAGCCGCACCTTCAATGAATGGCCCATTTTAAAACTTTGTCCATATATAAGGCGCACCAGATTATAAGGCGCACCTTCAATGAATGGCTCATTTTAAAACTTTGTCCATATATAAGATATATATAGATTTTTTTTTTTTTTTTTTTTTTTTTTTTTTTTAGGTTCAAGATGGCGGCGCGTGCACACGCAGCGGCCACTCTCTGTCCCGTTCGGTGTTTTGTGAGTGTTTACTGAGTGTTTGTCCGGCAGTTTGGTATATGTTCGTCTCGTGTGATACGTCGTGCTACTAGTGCGGCGGGCATGTTCTGCTCAACATCGGCGGAAGTGGGTTTTATGGCGTTCTGGACTTTGGTGCGGAGAGATTAAGGGCGCTCGGACTGGTTCGTCATGGAGCGACGCCGGACTGGCCTGCTCTTCCTCCCCCGGTAGGACTGCGTCGTGAGCTCGGACTGCTCCGTCCTGGAGCATTGTTGGGATGCGTCGGCAGCGGGTCTGCGAGGCAGCGGAAGAGGGGCCAGCGCGGAGACGTCGGGCCAGGCTTGCGGCCAACCCAGCTCGCCCAGCCGTGCCTTCCATTCTCCTGGCGTACGTTCGTTGGCGGGACGACAAGATGGGTTGCGTTCGCCTGATAGGATCCACGAACCGGACAGTGCGTGCCTGCTGTGTGCTCGTGTTCACAGTGGCCTGGTTGACTGTCATCTTTCCGGACTCTGCTGTGCATCGGGAGCGGCTAGCGTGCTATCACTCTTATTGTTCATCTTCTTGTTTTATTTTTCCTGTGTTGTTTACTTGTATGTCCGTTGTGAACTCTGGCTTGTCACTCTGGGATAGTGAGAAACGTAATTTCGATCTCTTTGTGTGTCTTGACATGCGGAGGAATTGACAATAAAGGAGACTTTGACTTTGACTTTGATACATTTGGCCAGCGGGCCAGACTTTGGACACGCCTGCTGTAGTGGCTCGATATTGGTCCATATATAAGGCGCACCTGATTATAAGGCGCACTGTCAGCTTTTGAGAAAATTGGAGGTTTTAGGTGCGCCGTATAGTGCGGAAAATACGGTACCTCTAATGAACAAGACTTAAGCCTGATGCAATAGCTTGCTTGAGTGCTGTTGTTGTTATAGTAACAATCATTTTACTGTACCTACTATTAAATGTAAAAATTGCACACGGAAAAGAGACTAAAATAAAAACCTTGCTGAAAACCTCAGGTATCTAACCCAGGCACTTATTCGCTGTTTACAATATAAAGTGAGCTCAAAAACACATGAAAGACAAAGTACAAAGTGCTAAAATCACTTCTCTAACCACATGCACATTAACACTCTCTGAACAGGTGTATCCATCCTCCCATGAGACACACTCAGGCCAAAATAACCAGAACAAATGGCTGCAAAGCCAATAAAACAGAACAGCCTCTGTAGTTGCTATTTCACTGCCTTGTCTAGACAGAATCCATTATTCCCAGACAAGGTTCGTAAATCTGGAAAAATAATTGTTAGTTTGTGTGATTTTGGATTATGTCATTTGCGTTCACTTAGACTACCTTTGACAGCTGGAACACAGAATATTATATTAATATGAGATAATATCAAGAACAAATGTTTTGGTGTACCAGACCACACCTACAGAATGTGAAAATGGAACAAATTAGGGAGTCACTGCTCCTCACTTTCCAAGATTATATCTATCTCTAGGACGTGTCTGTGGGAATTTGTGTCATTCATTCATTCGTTCGTTCGTTCGTTCATTCATCTGTTCATTAATTCATTCAGATGAGTATTTGTATGGTCAGTGGTCACTGATATTGGAAGAAAAAGCCTGGCTCACAATTCACAGATGTTACTAAAGCCAAGTCTTTCATGTTTTTTCATGTCAAATTCATCCAATAATACCATTTATAGACCTTGCTTTGTGTACTGGGGCAAACTGATGCAGGTACAGGGAAAAAAAAAACTCTCCCGATTGACGAAAGTACTGACTGGGTTGTGTCAATACTTTGGCCCTTATAGGGTGGGCTCTGTCTGTCACAGGGATTCTTGTTCTCATCAATAAAGATGGGTGTGACTGTTTTCTTAAGGCCCTTTGGCCCCAGAGCGGTATTGTGCAAAGACTACTTTTTGTGACCGTATACATATATATATATATATATATATATATATATATATATATATATATATATATATATATATATATATATATATATATATATATATATAGATATATAGATATATATATATATATATATATATATATATATATATATATATAGATATATAGATATAGATGGATAGATGGATGAAACACTACAGACAAACACTAGCAGCAAGAGCCCAACACATGGAGTCAATTGGCAAACAATGAAGCCTTTCAAATCCACTTGTATACTCAGAAGAGTAAAGCAGTTTTCCAGGTCAGATCGTCTGGGTCAGACAATATGGAAAATAGAATGGCGTCAATTCTCATCAATTTGTTGGATGGAAAAGTGCTTCCTGGTTGTTGGAAGATGACGGATGACGTTAAGAACAGATAGATGGAGCCAGAGAGGAGACTGTTCCATTGACGACATAATGACTCAGTCAGCAAAAATATTATATTCTAGAGATTTGATCCAGAGCGGAGTACATCAGCCCCACCTGCTTTCTCATTTGACATGAAGGCCTTGGATATATTTATTCATTAATTTACCTTCTGTCAGTATTGACGCTAGAAAATTGCAAGAACAAGTCAGAGTCGTCTGAATCTGACCAACAAAATATTGCGTTGTACTGCGATCTCTTCAATACAGCCAACAATCGCAGCGTGGTCCGCAAACGTCTGCACATTGCAGAACTCAGAGTTGTACTGGAAGTTAGAGAGCACTGTTCCCTGCAGTCCTCCCACGCTGTTCCTCACTGTGCATGACCTACAGCCTCCTATGGGCACATACTGAGGTCTGCCCATCAGGTAGTCCATGATCGATGCCCTCACCTTCTCCTGATATGCAAACTGTAGAGGATCGAGAGCATGCCGAACCTGAGGCCTGAGGTGGTGAAGCAGCAATCGCTCCAGAGACTTCATCACGTGTGAAGTTAGCGCGACTGGACCGAAGTCATTCAGCTCCACAGATCGTGATTTCTTTGAGACCTATGCAACTTTCACCGAAATCTGATGCTGGTCCAGCAGCATTCCCATGCTGGTCTACCATGTTGGTTCACCATCACTGCCATCCTGATCCACCAGTAAAAAATCCATGCTTGCGGATGCTGGATTATTTTTTTTTTAGCATCTGAACTTTAATTGATCATGACTGCTGACATTTCAGAAGTTTCAAATAATAAATATCAAGACATATAATTTAGCAACACAGAACCCAAAATGCCTTACTTATGAACATTTTGTTCTTGGCTTTACATATCCTAATTATGTGGTTTATCAGATCTGAAACAAAAGTGTGGAAAAACGACCCATCAACTCACCGCCACTCTGCAAAATCTGAGGCTAGTACAAGAACTTCTTGCAGTGAGGGTGCCTCTGCAGGCCTCAAGTTGGACCACACACATAAATAGACAGTGAAGGCAGCCTACATGGATTGCGCAAAGAACGGCAGCTTTAAATTAAAGTGACGTACGAACAATACGTGCGAAATTGTGTATGGAAATAATTCAACTGTCTCTGCAAGAATAACGAGCTGCCCTATAACTGCAAGACCTCAACGTATTCCACAAACCTCACGACAAAGCTTAAAATGAGACACGACTGCATTATTCACACAATACTTCACAGTGTCCAACACGCGTGCATTGCAATTTTGACCAGTTCATGAATTTTATTATGACTCCTATCATTGTTTTCCATTACTTGTCACAGATGATCCTGTAGGAGAAAAGAGGGAAATGCTAATGCCCTCACACTTTATACCCAAACTGGTCTTTCCCAGCTTCTGTGACAAATTAAACCCCCACGCAGGTTGTTGGTGGGTAGGACAAAATATACTGCTGAAATTTCATGAGTTCATCAAGTTTTTCCATAATACCGGTACTTTCACATCAATGTTGTTACATGCACTAACTCTACTGGGATGTAAAATCCAAGCCACTAAAATACAGTATATACAATGGATAAACATACTAATATGTATGGATTTTTTGTTTTGATTTGAGGATGACGGACGGCGCCATAATGCAATAGCTGCCAAGGAAAGTGGCACACAAGGACACACAACATATGATATGTTTACGTGACACAGATGGGAGAAAAATAACAAACCACACACAAATCATGAAATAAGATACAGCTGAACTGGACACAAGGGGAGGTAAGGCGTGTCCTGGCTGAGTTGCAGAGTAGAAAGGCCAGTTTCACCAAAGTGGATCTAAACAAACCTAGACAATATAACTCCAGATAGCTCCACGGGGAAAAGTCCATCCTCAAATTAATTAATTAACTAACACCCCAACAAATTGGACTCCCACAGTTCTAATATTTAATATATATTTTTTATTCTTACTCCTTTTTGGTTCAGTGGGTAGAGTAAACGCAAAGGTTGTGGGATCAATCCTCAACTCTGATGACCATGTCGAAGTATACTTGAGCAAGACACTGATCCCTAATTTGCTCCCAGTGAACATGGCAGTAGCCTTCCACTGGTGTATGAATATTTGTGTGAATGGGTGAATGGGAGGCATTGTAAAGTGCTATGGTCTGAAACAGATATGGTAAAAAAAAAAAATTGTAAAATATCAGTTATTTATCACACATGACAAACATTTAAGTACAAATTTTAGTGAGAAACCTGAAAGTTGGCAGACATCATTTCCTTTCAAGGGCCACGTAAAATGATGAGGCAGGCCAGATCTGGCCACCGGGCCTTAGGTTTGACACTAGTGGTCTAGATAAAGCGTGATATAAGAGTAGTCCATTTACAGTCGGGTAAATAAAGTTTTGGTGAATACCAGTTTTGGCAGAATATCTTTAATTATCGTCATTATTATCAATATGTCACTAGTGTTGCATTCGCTCGTATAGGCAACGTAGGTTCAATTCCCGGTCACTGACGGTGTGACTCACCCATCTATCTCAAAATGGGCCCTGCGACCCGTCCAGAATGCTGTCTCCTTTTCGCCTAAAATACAGCTTGGATAGGCTCCACCGCCCTGAACATAAGAAATAAATACACAATAAAAATGCATATTTCAGTAGACAGTAATTTTAGAAATAAATTTAGTTCACGCCGGCACGGTGAAACACTGGTTAGCACATCGCCTCACAGTTCAGAAGTGCGGGGTTTGATTCCGACTCCAGCCTTCCTGTGTGAAGTGTGCATGTTCTTCCTGTGCCTGTGTGGGTTTTTTGCTCATTTCCTCGCACATTCCAATAACATGCATTGACCACTCCAAATTGTCCGTGGGTGTAAATGTGTGTGATAGCTTGTTCGTCTGTGTGTCCTGCAGTTGGCTGGCAACCAATTCAGGGTGTCCTCCGCCTGCTAAGTCAGCTGGGATAGGCTCCTGCGTGTCTGCGATCCTTGTGAGAAACGGTTCAGATAATGGATGGATAATTTCAGTTCACAATATAAATCTTTGCATCTTGGGTATATATACTGAGTAATTTGCAGAAATGATCCTCAAATTAGCGTCATGAATATAAATGTGGAAATTAAAATGTACTGTACTGTACTTTAGTAGCTTCATTTAAGTGATTAAGGTAAAGGAGCACAACCACAATGTCTCACTTAGACATAGTATTTATATGTTGCTGTCTTGTATGGTCAATATAACACAATACTAAATAGATAGAGAAGAGAATTCAGAAAAAAAATGTGGAAGACGGTTACATTTTGTCATAGACAGCTGGAGGATACAAATAACATATAAACAGTCCTCCACCAAATGTGAAGGACTTACTTACAGCCCACATAAATATTGCAGTACAGTATTATAAACCAAAGCATGATGTAGAGTGCAGACTTCCACCAAGGGTGGACATTAAAGTAAATTATTTGGTCCTATTTTAGCAGATAAACCAACACGATAACTTTGAGAAAGAAATAGTCAAATATGCAGAATATACTAGATCTTCTATCAAGTTGCTACTTTGTACCTGCACATGACTCTCTCGCATTTTGGGGGGGGGGAGGGTTCAAATAACTTCAAAACATAACTGACATGCATTGTTTACTTGTATGATTTTTTTCCTTTTTTTTTTTTACTTGATATGAATATTAATAAATAATATTAATAAACAATAATAAGCCTAAATTTAACAGCCAGTCCAGCTCTCATAGACAAGGCAAGGCAGGTTTATTTATATTGCGCAACATGGTTCAATTGTGCAAGCATGTGTGTGTGTTGTTGGTGCTCTGTGGACTTAATTGTGTTTCTATTTACTGTTTTCACTGTTTATGTGGTCGTCCCATTGCTCAATGTGAAATGCACTATGTAAATAAAGTTGTATTGTATCGTATTGTATTAAATGAAACAGGCACATACTATATGTCTGTATGTATTTGTCAGTTATTTCTTAATTAATGGTTATTATTGATTTGCCAAAATGTATAGTACATCATATTCTAAGCACACTAGATTTGCCATCACTTACTAATAGGAGGAGTGGAATCAAAATATATATATATTTTTTTTTTTTCCAAGGATTGCATCTCAAGTTTCATTTCTCTACTAATACTGGGTTTGATACCGACTCCACCCTTAATTTGAAAGTGTGATGAATGGTGAAGAATGATGTGGTTTTTATCCAGCTGGCTCTGTTTTACCATCGACATAAACACCCTTTTTAGGAAGTAAAACAAAAAGTGTTGATTTACAACATCAAGTCATTTTGGTCCTGAGCAACAATCCACAACAAAACACACCTATTGACATCAGAATCTGAGTCAGCAATGAAACTCTACTGTCACAAGCACCTCTTCATGCATTGACATCAGCTAATATCCATCATTCTGACAAAACTTTGTGTGTGGGAATGGGACATATGCCCAGATACAGATGAACAAAAACAACCATCAAGCTGTAAATGCAAAGTTAAAGCTCTGCTAGGCACCCATGCACAAGCAACACTTACAGCAGAGGTAATATCCCTGATTCTTTCCAGTTTTGTTGTGCAACAATAGTCTCTTGTGTGCCTCTGAGCTGTCTGCTTATGACTTTCACCTGTGTGTAGTTTGCTCTGTTAGCTTTCCTGCATCGTATGTGTTTTTGCCAAGCCCTTGTGTTTCTTTTTGTACAATCTAAAACATTGCATTGATCACTTAGTTTTTATATCATTTAAAAACATCCCCCCTCATAGAATACATCTCTCAACTCTACAGCAAAAGGAACCCATGTTTATTTTAAAAGTGAAAAAAAAATCCTGTAACTGGTGTGCAATGGATACAAGTTAAAGCCAACATATGCTTCAAATCAATGTCATTACTGATAATTTGCATGTGAAGACAAACTCCAAATGAGACTATATCAGCTTCATTGAAATAATTTTGGTGGTGGAGCACAGCCACAATCCATCATTTAAGGATATTTAAGTTATAAGTAGCCCACTCTGACATGTACTGTAGTGATAAATTCTCTGCATTCATGTACTACAAGTGAGAGATCTCATTAAAAAAAGACAGCTAGTCAACATTATATGGCTGTGTGAGTGCGAGTGTGTGTGCGTGCGTGCGTGTGTGTTCGTGTCTTAGACAGAAGAAAGAAACACAAACTTTCCGAAATAACAAGGGTTACTAAAGGAGGCATATAATGGAACATTGACGTTTTCATTACTTTTACGTATAATATACATGATTTAGTCTTTGGAATCAATAAACAGCAAAAACACAATCATGACATTTATTTACTTTTGGGAGACAAACAAATTAGCAAAAATTATTAGTCTCTGATAAAAACCACATACTGTAGCTTGGGACGTTTATTGAATGCCATGTTGTCTGGGGCTTCATGCCCCTGGTAGGGTCATCCATGGCAAACTGGTCCTATGTCAGGGGCCAGACAAAGCACGGCTCACAAGCCCCTTATGATGAATAAAATAAATTTATTGCATTTTCCCTCGCCCGGACGCGGGTCACCGGGGCCCCCCTCTGGAGCCAGGCCTGGAGGCGGGGCTCAAAGGGGAGCGTCTGGTGGCCGGGCCTTCACCCATGGGGCCCGGCCGGGCACAGCCCGAAAAGGAAACGTGGGTCCCCCTTCCCATGGGCTCACCACCTGTGGAAGGGGCCAAAGGGGTCGGGTGCAGTGTAAGCTGGGCGGCGGCCAAAGGCAGGGACCTTGGCGGTCTGATCCCCGGCTGCAGGAGCTGGCTCTTGGGACATGGAATGTCACCTCTCTGCCTGGAAAGGAGCCCGAGCTGGTGTGCGAGGCAGAAAAGTTCCGAATAAACATAGTCGGACTTGCCTCCACGCACAGTTTGGGTTCCGGTACAAGCCCTCTCGAGAGGGGCTGGATTCTCTTCCACTCTGGAGTTGCCCACGGTGAGAGAAGTCGAGCAGGTGTGGGTATACTTATTGCCCCCCGGCTGGGCGCCTGCACATTGGGGGTCACCCTGGTGAACGAGAGGGTAGCCTCCCTCCACCTTCGGGTGGGGGGACGGGTCCTGACTGTACACCTAACACAGCTAGGGGCCATACACCAAACGGCAGCTCAGAGTACCCACCCTTCTTGGAGTCCCTGGAGGAAGTGCTGGAGAGCGCTCCTTCTGGGGACTCCATCGTTCTACTGGGTGACTTCAATCCTCACGTGGGCAATGACAGTGAGACCTGGAAGGGCGTGATTGGGAGGAACGGCCCCCCCGATCTGAACCCGAGCGGTGTTCTATTATTGGACTTCTGTGCTCGACACGGATTTTCTATAATGAACACCATGTTCAAACATAAGGGTGCCCATCTGTGCACTTGGCACCGGGACACCCTAGGCCGCAGTTCGATGATCGACTTTGTAGTTGTGTCATCGGATTTGCGGGCGCATGTTTTGGAGACTCGGGCGAAGAGAGGAGCGGAGCTGTCAACTGATCACCACCTGGTGGTGGGGGAAGATGCCGGTCCGACCTGGCTGACCCATACGTTCTGTGAGGGTCTGCTGGGAACATCTGGCAGAATCCCCTGTCAGGAAGAGCTTCAACTCCCACCTCCGGCAGAGCTTTTCCCACGTCCCGAGGGAGGCGGGGGACATTGAGTCCGAGTGGACCATGTTCCGTGCCTCCATTATTGAGGCGGCCGACCGGAGCTGTGGCCGTAAGGTCGTTGGTGCCTGTCGTGGCGGCAATCCCCAAACCCGCTGGTGGACACCGGCGGTAAGGGATGCCGTCAAGCTGAAGAAGGAGTCCTATCGGGCCGTTTTGGCCTGCGGGGCTCCAGAGGCAGCTGACAAGTACCGGATGGCCAAGCGGAACGCGGCTTCGGCGGTTGCTGAGGGAAAACCCCGGGCGTGGGAGGAGTTTGGCGAGGCCATTGAGAATGACTTCCGGACGGCTTCGAGGAAATTCTGGTCCACCATCCGGCGTCTCAGAGGGGGAAGCAGTGCAACGTCAACTCTGTTTACAGTGGGGATGGCGTGCTGCTGACCTCGACTCGGTACCTCGTGAGTCGGTGGGGAGAATACTTCCAAGACCTCCTCCATTCCACCTACACGCCTTCCTTGTGGAAGACGGGGCCTGGGGACTCCGAGGTGGACTCTCCAATCTCTGGGTTCGAAGTCACTGAGATAGTTAAAAAACTCCTCAGTGGCAAGGCCCCGGGGGTGGATGAGATCCGCCCGGAGTTCTTAAGGGCTCTGGATGTTGTAGGGCTGTCATAGCTGACACGCCTCTACAACATTGCATGGACATAGGGGATAGTACCTCTGGATTGGCAGACTGGGGTGGTGGTTCCACTCTTTAAGAAGGGGGACCGGAGGGTGTGTTCCAATTACAGGGGAATCACACTCCTCAGCCTCCCTGGTAAGGTCTATTCAGGGGTGCTGGAGATGAGGGTCCGTCGGAAGGTCGAACCTCGGATTCAGGAAGAGCAGTGTGGCTTTTGTCCTGGCCGTGGAACAGTGGACCAGCTCTACACCCTCAGCAGGATCCTCGAGGGTGCATGGGAGTTCGCTCAACCAGTCTACATGTGTTTTGTGGACTTGGAGAAGGCGTTCGACCGTGTCCCTCGGGAGGTTCTGTGGAGAGTGCTTCGGGAGTACGGGGTGCCGAGCCAACTGATAAGGGCGGTTCGGTCCCTGTATCACCAATGCCAGAGTTTGGTCCGCATTTCCGGCAGTAAGTCGGATTCGTTGCCAGTGAGGGTTGGACTCCGCCAAGGCTGCCCTTTGTCACCGATTCTGTTCATAATTTTTATGGACAGAATTTCTAGGCGCAGCCGAGGCGTTGAGGGGGGTCGGGTTTGGGGACCTCAGCATTGCGTCTCTGCTTTTTGCAGACGATGTGGTGCTGTTGGCTTTTTCAGGCCGTGATCTCCAGCTCTCACTGGAGCGGTTTTCAGCCGAGTGTGAAGCGGTCGGGATGAGGGTCAGCACCTCCAAATCCGAGTCCATGGTCCTCGATCGGAAAAGGGTGGAATGCCCTCTCCGGATCGGGGATGAGATCCAGCCCCAAGTGGAGGAGTTTAAGTATCTTGGGGTCTTGTTCACGAGTGAGGGGAGGATGGAGAGCGAGATCGACAGGCGTATCGGTGCAGCGTCGGCAGTAATGCGGACTCTGTACCGGTCCGTCGCGGTAAAGAGAGAGCTGAGCCAAAAGGCAAAGCTCTCAATTTACCGGTCGATTTACGCTCCTACCCTCACCTATGGTCACGAGCTATGGGTCGTGGCCGAAAGAACGAGATCCCGGATACAAGCGGCCGAAATGAGTTTTCTCCGCAGGATGGCCGGGCTCTCCCTTAGATATAGGGTGAGAAGTTCGGTCATCCGGGAGAGACTCGGAGTAGAGTCGCTACTTCTCCACATTGAGAGGAGCCGGATGAGGTGGCTCGAGCATCTCATCAGAATTCCTCCTGGACGCCTCCCTGGGGAGGTGTTCCGGCCATGTCCCACCGGTAGGAGACCCCGGGACGACCCAGGACGCGCTGGAGAGACTATGTCTCTCAGCTGGCCTGGGAACGCCTTGGGATCCCCCGGGAAGAGCTGGATGAAGTGGCTGGGGAGAGGGAAGTCTGGGAGTCCCTCCTCAAGCTGCTGCCCCCGCGACCCGACCCCGGATAAGCGGAAGAAGATGGATGTATATACATTTGGCCCGCGGGCCGGACTTTGGACACGCCTGTTGTAGTGGCTCAATAATGGTCCATATATAAGGCGCACCTGATTATAAGGCGCACTGTAGGCTTTTGAGAAAATTAGAGGTTTTTAGGTGCGCCTTATAGTGCGGAAAATACAGTATTTGAAATCCCTCTTGATAATGAGATGTGTTGGTGTAGTTTTCTTGCCTCTAGCTACTCAAGTTGGTGCTGGCAAATTGTTCAACAGGCACAGTAACATTACGACAAACACCTCACTCTTGCCACTGTAGCCAAACATGTGGTCACTGGAAGATGTATCACTGGCCATCGTCCAGCCACTGCGTAAGGCCTGCTCAACATCCACAGCTGTTGCCAGCTTCTCGTGTTTGCTCCACAGGTGGAACAAGCAAGTGCGCTCCTGTCCCAGGCATGACTCACAGCAGTCATGGGAACTGAAGCTCATTATGTGGCCTGCATGGCAAAATGAACACAATCAGATATTTTTGGCCACATTTACACATGCTTTAAGTGAGTGCTGTGTTTGACATTTCCATAGTTTTAGGGTACATAATTCTATTTGACTGTGCTTCATTATTCTTTAGATTCCATACAAACATTCACAGGTGTGTGGATTTTTTCGGGAAAATTATACTTTATGTTAAAATGCAATATTTTGAATTATTTGTAAGATATTAAATCAAATTGGAAATTGTTTCGCCACAGTGAAGGAGACTCAGCCAGAGTACTAAATAACAAGGAATAAAACCTACTAGAAGTACCACAGACATTTCTGAAATGAACCGACAGGTTCTCAAGGCTTCACGTGTTCACATTTGACACTCATCACAATAGTAAAGATCGGTTGCAAATGTGATCGAGATCTAACACAGTAATTTGGCTGCATACTTCTACACTCAGTAAGGGTGGGATTGCAGCTGGCAAAGAGATTCTCTGTCAAACAAATCAAACCAAAGCTGTGTAAGTTGCAATTTGATCAATTCATGCTGTTGATTGAGTGGACCGCCTGAAGGCAAGCACTCTCTTGTATTCTGGACAGCTCAACCACTTTGGATAGTCATCAATGCAATCAGCTTGAGTTCTTAAGAATTACACACACGCACACGCACACGCACACACACATATACATTCACACACATTGTACCAATCCATTTTTCGTACCCTTTTCACGTTTTCGTGATGCTGCTGTCAATTACATTTGAAGCTATCGTCAACAAGAAAGGGGATCCCCAACTGTGAATGCGTTTGTTTGTTTGTTTGTTTGTTTGTTTGTTTGTTTGTTTGTTTGTTTGTTTGTTTGTTTGTTTGTTTGTTTGTTTGTTTGTTTGTTAAATGTTTTAATACATGTCTTAATTGACATTCGTAAAAAGATTATTATAGAGATTATTATTTCATTACTTTTGGTGCTTGGCATGTTGAGAAATATCTATCTATCTGTACAATGTACCATTTTTAAGACTGAATTATATATTAAAATCACAATTTTAAATCACAACAACTCACAAAATCACAACAACTCAATAAAATGTAAAATGTAGTCCTTGAAACGACTTGAGTAAATACTGTAAAAAAACTAAAAAGTATGCTGCATTAAAACATTTTGCTCCTACAATATAATGTATCCCAAAATGTACTTAAGCGCAATAAATTATAGTCTGTCTCTCATTATGACATACCTCTAATGAAAAGATACAGAAAGAATCACTGTCCATTATTGCATAATTGTATTTGACCCTAAAAAGCCAATGATTCATGGAAATTGGCTCATCACAAGCATAAACTACAGAGTCTCTTCTCCAACCTAATGGTTTGGAGGAGCCTGTTTGCCATACTGCATAGATGTATTACACTCCCAAGCATACAATGTGACGTCAAACACAGAACACACATGAAAGCACAGCTGTGTAAATTGGGATTCCGTCTTCGTATTTTCCATGAACACACTGGAGACGGTGACGGCATAGGCCAAATTCAAAATGGTGTGAGTGACTGTGCATACATGTGTGTGTGCGCTTGCTGATTTACTTGCATATAGGTTAATACAATACATCGGAGAGAAATATTAAGCGCGCTAACAAATATATGATGTCAATGTTTCTCATCAAAACAACTTAGGTAAAGGTTAACTTACATGAGCAATCAATGGAGTGCAACCTTACGGAACATAAATTAATTCTCTCCATTCTAATACTGTGCATATTGTGACTCCAAATTCAATTTGATCTTTGCAGTAGCCTCTTTACACAGCTCTCTTGCTTGGCACATGTGCCATCCGTAAGTTTAATGGAAATTTGCTGTGTGGTCTTTCCGTAATCCTTAATTCATTACCTCGCTCCTTTACGCTTTTATGCTCTGCGAAAGCTCAAATTAGGATTTAGCCTGCCAACAATTTGTCACATAAAAAGTTGTATAGAAACTGATTCTTGGATGAATAAAATCCCTCCTGTTTCCAATTTAAACTTGCATCATCACTTGTGGTAGCCTCAGCGGTGACGACAAACTCTGTTTTTTAATAAATACTTTGAAAACAGACAGACAACTTGACGATAGAAAGTGGAGCGCTGCTCGTAAAACCACTCTGCCAGGTCATCTGTCAAAAGAAAAATTAATAGTGGTGTGGTCCCAATCCTTTATCCCCCTCGCAGCAGATAATAAATGGGGGACAGGGGTGTTCGTGTAGCAACGCAATATTACCACAATTGAAGCGAATTCATGTTTTTCTCACAAATATTGAATACCAGGCCATGACATGGCTCTCTTAAGGCTCTTATATTTGTTGATGAATTAATTTTGAAGGCGAATTTGACTCATTGGAGAGCCGCTCACCGTAAATTGGACTTCTGCTATTGTCTGTGAAATGTATCTTTCTTTTGCATCTTTTGCATACGCTCGTGTGTTGAATACTCGGTGGGCCTTTTCAAAAACGTCTGCTTTACGCATTTTTCTACCATGAGGATTTAATCTTAGTGTCGTAGGACTGAAACAACTTGACATGTATCAAGCGCCAGTCAGACAAAAGTAACAAAGAATCTAGTCACTTTTCAAAGTTGTGATTGGGGACCACTGCTTTAGAGTACAGTATAACTTCACTATGAATTGTTGATCCACATACAAATCTGACAGACATTACCATACCTCAACCTAAGATTAGTTGTCCCGACCAAGTCAATGTTGAGTTTACCAGATCTCCACTGCGTGTTGTTTCATTGTTGCAAAGCTTCCCCGCAGCTTCTGTCAAGGAGTTGCCACAGCACGTTTCTTTTCCCAACACTCACTCACAACACACTGACGACTAAAACCTGAATGGAAATGAATAATACAGTATTGCAAAAAATTGGCAATCTATCATTCAATCCATATTCAGAAAGTGACAGTTATGTTCCTATGAAAGTGTCAAGGGTTCAGATTTATAGAACTTTGGGGGCTGAATTTTCATAGACGGCGCAGCTGCAGTCCAGCATAAAAGCCCTATTGAGCTTGTTTGGGAGTTTGGTGACATGTTTGGCAATCTGGGATACAGATGGTGGCTCTTTTGACATGTGCCTGGAATATCTGACAGGTGGCAGAAAGTCATCTTAACATTATGCCTGCTGAAACCACATTTTTGGCTACAGTTTTGGCAGAGAGAGTCCAACTTAATTTTTGTGAATTTGATCAGGGAAAAGGGAGATGGGTTCTGTCAGTATATTTTATTCATACATATGCCAAAAACTTGCATCGTTATAGTCATTGTTGAAATCAATGCAACGAACATATAATTATTATTATCTGTGGTGGAAGGCAGTCTTCAATTGCCCACTTCACAGATCATGTGATTTCCTGGGCCAACTTTACATCATCTGCTACTTCTAATTGAATCCTGCAACTCAGAACTGTGGTGAGGCGTAACTTATCCACTACAAATACGCAATAACCATTCAAAATACCTATTGAACATGATCCATAACCTATAATAACTTCCTTTAAAATCACCTTGTAAGTTCACTTTGTGATTATTTAAATAGCAAGATTCTCCATGTTCTTCTGCATATACTGTGTAGATATAACCAATCGGTTTTTAGTAATTCTAGTTTTTAGTATCTGTGTCCATCAAATACATAATTCCCACCATCCAAGCAGTTGGGATTATTACTTGCCACCATGGGGATTACGGTTCAAGTGAATGAGTACCGTATTACCACATAATTTGCCTCGTGCTTTATTGTATGTCTGTTGCAGTGTTAGGTGGTTCATGACAGTGATGGGTTGAATGCGTGCGGTCACGGAAATAAAACAGATTCGCTTTAGATTACATCTTCTCAATCAATTTCAGTTGGCATTTAATACAGATCTAAAATCACTGCTATGATGAGTTCATTATGATGCAAAAAAATGCAATTCTTTCTGAATAGTACACTTAATATTTTAAACCCTCGTGAGAATCCTAGTGTTTCACTGTTTCACACCATAAAATCTGAAGAAAGATCACTTCAATTTGAAGACATGATCATGTGGAGACATTATGTCTATAGTAGCTACTGTCAGAATTGATGTGGTTTCATATTGGCTGGTTAATGGAATTATGTAACCAAAGAGTTAGTCCAAAGTTAAGTTACTAAACATCCCATTTTGTGGTATACTTGAACAGACATTCCCATGTAAATCAGATTCTGGGCAACATTAAATGCTGTCAGTGTGTAAGTCCCAATTGCAGAAGTTTCTTTGGCTCTATCGTTTTGCATTTTCACTAAATCTGTGAGGAACATCCTAATGTTTATCTTTCTCCCAGACCTCTGTGTATATTGGCGAGGCACCAATACGCGCACACATGTTACACACACACTCACATAATGCATAAGATGCTAGCAAACAATCAAAATGATGCAGGTTTACCTTTTTACATCAAATTGCGTCCTTAAACAATTCTGGGACATGCCATGCGGCGAGAAGATGGTGTTGGGAGGTAATAATGACCCCTTGGTGGCTGGAATTGATCTTCAGATGACTGGCAGATGTAGGTCAGGCGAACAAGAGAAAGTAGGTCGGAGAGGTCAGGCTGAGCTTAAACACTAGCAGGGCGTGTTGCATTTTTTCCCGAAAGTAAATTTCAGTGCATAGGACCTCTTTCTGGAAGTACAATCTTAGGGCCCTATTGTTATGCAGAATCCAAGTCAGCTATTTTGCTGCTAGATTAAAGTAGCTAGACCAAAGGTAGCATAATGGGAGCGTTTGCGCCATTGTGGGATGCAAGTTGTCCATTTTCACGGCCAATCCTCGTGGCAGTCTCCATTGTATCAAAATCAGGGTGTCTGAATATTTTATTGACATTGTGGAAACAGAAATAGACACGCTGGAGGCTGTGCATGACATTGGCACGTAAACTGCAAGCTCTCCCCTTGTGGATGATGTGCGTCACATGGGCAAATGGAGACCACCTAGCATGATTCTGATCTGTTCTGTCATGATCCGTCTTTGATTTCCTTTTGATTAATAACGTATGTAATCCTGGTCTTGTCCAGGTGCTTGTCATTGTCTGGCCAGTTTGTTTGTTTTCAGCATCCTGTTTTCTTTCAGTCCTTGTTGGTCCACCGTGTCCCTGTCACATCTAGTTCCTGTTTGTTAATCTTCCCATGTCTAGGTCAAGCCAAACTGTTTTTCATGTGCTTTCAGGGTTAACGCGATTCACAAATTCTGGACACCAAAGTCTGCGTAAAATCGAGATTAAGGTGTACAATGTTGAATTTTTTTTTTAAAACTTTTCTTTTTTTTATCAAACGAGCTATACTTTTAACAGTAATCTTTCTGGAGTCTGTCAAGTGTGAGCACAACTTCTCATTTGGATATGAAACAAAAACAGTGTCCAGGCGCCTATGAGACAATGTAATCCCATGACCCCTCCTCAGGCTCCTTCCTGACTTACTTATGACTGTGGACCGCTTTCTTGTTTCCCTTAGTTGCCCCACTTTTTCTGCATTATTTTTTTAACATGCTTTCCCAGCATCATTTTTAACTGTTTAGAAATTTTGAGTAATTATTGCAATGTAGCAGCAATGAATAATGATCTGTCTTTCTGTAGCAGTGTGCACTTGGAAAATGTTTATTTTCTGCATCTGGTGTGCCACCATGGCAACAGTTAATAACAAGACCTCATGCTTTACTATACATGTACGTATTGTATATCCCATCCATATAGTCATTCTATATCCCAGCAACATATCCCGAAAGGCCAGTCCATTACCCACAGGTTCCAGTGACATCACTAAAAGTGTCAAAGTTCAATGTGTGTGTACCGTGCCAACCAGCCAGACTACTTAACATTAAGATCATCCAAATTGTAACTGAGCAATGTACTAGTTACCATTCAACATTAAAAACTTTAACAAAAGAAAAAGGCAGAATTATTAGTCAGTTACAAATGCGAAAAGGGGGAAAAAAAATCTTCCTTTTTCGTAACTGTCCACTAAGGTTCTTTATGAAACTATGATGAAAATATTTATAAAATGTGTGAGCAAGACGAGCGCAGCCAAGAAACACAACATGATAGTTTTGGTTACCTGTTCAATGGACCAGTTTTTTGTGGAGAAGGGGGCATAAAGAAATAGACCAAGCCTCAAGCTTTGACATAAATGTCATATTGTGATTTGACATTACAGGCAAGGTGCTACATACCTTGCTTATCCTTACCCTAAGCCATTTATGTTATAATAATAACCACCACCTCTATGTGTCCACGGCCTAATTCAAAATCTGAATGGTAATTTGGTGGAAAGCACTTGTTCGTTCACTACAATTTTCAGAAGACAGACTATCCCATCTGATTTTTTCTGAGATGAAACACTCCAACTGGTTGCAGCTAATAGACTCTTTACATCACTTATGATCTGATAAACCATCTCAAAAATACACAATATAAACCCATCTTGCGCTGTTCTGTCTTCATTCTGAATAATGGACTCGAAGTGTAAAAAGATGTATGCGTAAAATGTACAAGGAACAAAACAAGAGAGTCGAGGCCTAAGGTGTTGCTGTTGAAACAGATAAAAAGCCAAATGGAAAAAAAAATCCCAGATCTGTTAACTGAACTAAAGTAAACAATTTGAGGTTTTGCATGATGCTATTCGAAAATGTTCGGTGTAACTCCCATATTTTCCCCCCAAATTTCCAAATTGTACGACCTTAGAGGTAACTGATACTCGGTTTGTTCTGTAGTGAGACTTCCTGCTTAGCCGAGGTCAACTGGGATAGGCTCCAGAAACTTGCGATTCTAATGAGAACAAGCTGTACTGAAAATTGATGATTGGATTCCACTGTATGCGATCTGTGCCTATAATTTGACAGTGTTCATATTTTATTCACAAGTATCAACAATTGAAAAAGGACAGGAAATGAGATTTCAGTCGGGCATTTTAGTCGGTACAACGGCATAGAGAGAATATTTCTAAGAACAGGCTTGAAGATACGGTCCAGACTGGTGTGGACGTTTATTGGCACTTACAGATGCGTATGGCCTTGTTTATATTCAGACTTTTCCCCATTCAACCTGAAACTGGACAGTCCAAACATAACACTAATATGGAACTGTTTCATTGTGATGATTAACAGGCATAACTCTCGCCATCCAAAACGGCTGCAATCATTTGTTGCTCAAATCGGTCGTGCTTTGTTTCAGATCTGTCCACAGTCAGTTTGACGATAAAGTCCTGTGAAAATGCATAGTCCTCATAGAAATGGGCAGCATTAACTGAAAAGTTGCATAGAATGTCATTCAATTATGCGCTTGGGACTGTGGGACCACATCTTATATCAAAATGTTCATTGAGGCCTGAGAAATTTCTCCCATCCAGTAGTTGAATGTGAAAGCAGAGATCCAAGTCTGAGCTCCAGTGTGCAGAATGATATATAGTATTTCCTCTGTATTAATGTCCAACAGAAGTAACAAAAAAAAAAAAAAACATGAAGAGAGGAGAGGGACTATATTTCCATGGCTCAATACAAATCTGTTTTAGGAAAATATAATACAAGATCATTCCCACAGTTTCTTCAAATTATTACTTTATTTGTGACTTGCATTGCCTAAGGTGGAGTGGCCTCAAATCGGTGATATTCAACAAGTTGGACTTTTTTGGTCCAACTTCAGACTTTTTGTGGCGTACCCCGAGGACGAACAGGCACGCAGTCCTTTGATAGTCACATGCAGCCAATCAGAAAGTGAGGTGACGAGGCGGCATGGAAACGCGGTGGGGAATCCAAAATCAAAACAGTTATGGCGCAACAGAAAGTCTGTGCTTGCACTGTCTCCATTCCTTCAACCAATTTTTGTCTGCTAAAAAAAAGAAACTCGCTTCTTTGCTATATTTGTTTACTGAAGTCTCGTTTAATCTTGGGAGGTTTGGCGAGATTTAACATCCGACGTGGGAAAATTCATGAATTAAATCCGTTCATGCGTTGCTCTTGCTGTGTGGCTGCTTACCACACATGGTACATTCAACTTCAACAGTTATACCCATGATTTTTCTTTCATCCCGTGGGCTTTCTCATTCTTTCTAAGCCGACCGAAAATTTTCAAATCTCCCGTGTGCTTTAAATTAGTTTTTATGTTCTCATTGGTCAGCAGTAATTTTGGCTTTGGAACTTTAACATAAATATAATTTTGACCAAATCTCTTTCTTATTGCTGAGTCATGAAGGTGGGCCTGCAGTTCTTTAGCTCAGTGGTCCCCAACCACGAGGCAGCAGGCCACTTTCGACATGGCCACGGCGGGTGGCACAGATGAAAGAAGAAAAAAATAAAATACATTGGGTTTATTTATTATCCGAGGCTGAAAAATATTTTATTTTAAAAAATGAGCTATGATATTAGTCTATGTCTGACTCTTGCCTTGGTTGTGTACAACCCACAAGCTAGCAAAATGTAAGCTTTGTTGTGGTCATTGAAAATGAACTCAGCTTTGCAAAAATGAGATTAGCAAATTTTAATTTAGGAGTTAACAAAGGAGACAACTGCTTTTTCCACACAGAGCCAAGTAGCGTTGACTCTTTTTTTTGCATATTGTGTATTTTATTTTATCCATATAGACAAGAATGCAAATTGTATGTGGCAAAATAAGAGTTAATTACACTCTTCTGATTCATATTTAGCCTGCATGAAGGGTAACTATTCACTCAGTGCATTGCTTCCACACTTGGCTGCAATTCAGGGTGTACCTTTTCTCTCACCCAGTCACCTCGAATGAAAAGTAAAAAGTAATATGCAAAAAGCATTAGAGGCGGTAGAAAAAAAAAACAGGTTTGTGTCAAAAGGCAGGGATTCCAGAAAAAAGGACAATAAATAAAGTCTAACAGAGATTTGATGAGGAATTTTGAGTTGTAATGATGGCTTTTCATTTAATACTCTATTACAATCCATGGAAGTACATTTAATTTCATTTCCTCTCGCTCTCGCTCTCACGGTCTCTCTCTCTGTCTCTCTCTCTCTTTCTCTCTCTCTCTCTCTCTCTCTCTCTCTCTCTCTCTCACTCACTCACTCACTCACTCACTCACTCACACACACACACACACACACACACACACACAATGCATGGGAATGATAGCTCTGCAGTGGATAAGGCAGTGAGGGTTTTTTTTTGTTTTGTTTGTTTGATCCAGCAGGATTCATAATTTTCCTCCTGTCCATGATGAATATGACCTGCTGGCCTTAAGATTGTTTGGTTTATTTTAACGTGACTCTTTTCCCGTATCCACATTATCCAGATTGTCTGATATTAGTTATTAAACTTGTTATTTTTTTATCAGTTATTTTCATCCACACTGAGGTCAAATGTGTGTTCTTCGCCAATAACTCAAAGGTTGGATTGGTTGGAAAGAAAAAGACCGGGTATTTGTCCTACTTTATTTGCAAAAAAATAAAAGAAAAGTAAAATATTCATTGGTCAGGGAAGAGACAATTGGCAGATGTGTTGCAGGGTGTGGGCCCTGGTCTGTCAGGACATTTACCAACATGTCTTAGTAAATTTCGTTATATTGGCTGTGCTTTTTACCCAAACACAGTTGTGGTTAGAAGAAGGCTGCCACACCCTTCCCACGCCCCATTTATTTCACTTAACAAAAAACATATAGAATAGAATAGAATAGAATAGAATAGAATAGAATAGAATAGAATAGAATATCCATCTAGAATTGCACAAGATTATATTCATCTTTGAGTAGTTGTGCATGTTGAGTGTTATAGTATATTGAATATTATAGTGCACATATGTGCAACATAACATGTTATTAAAGTGTCACAGCGTATTGCATAAATATAAATTTGCTTTTTGCTATTCAGAGCATGACCATGATGAAGGCAGATGCAATGGGAACTGGAAAAGAAGATGGCAACAGGAGGGTCGGAGAAGTGGAGGACAGGGGAAATAGAAACCATATGCAGTTACATAAAGTCTGTGTCAACATTTCACATTGAGAAGGAATAGGGTAGTAAAAGGGCTTGGGGGTACTCTCAGGATAAGGGGTGCTTAGTGGAAGACATCAATAAGACCAGTGGAGTTTTCTCTGATCACAAAACCTCTATGGTTGGATTACACGATGATAGTAAGTCAAGGGGTGAGAAACACATGGGAGTTAATGCCTTTAATGGTAAATAACACTACTATGGCTCTCGGGTTTCCGTTTTAATAATATAAACACACAAGTATGAAGATTATGAGGATCATTGGTTGAACCAACATACCTTAAAAATACTGAGCAAAAGCAATACATAGATGGTTCTTCAGTTTCTTGACAATACTTTCTACGGGGGTTTTCCCCTTAAATATAATATTTAGAAATTTTTGCCAGCAGAAGAGTGTCTGCTCTGAGAGTTTGTGTTGGATATTAGTTCAGTCTGAATTGAGTTTGGTGGTGTTTTTGGCAGGGTTTACAATACGTAATTTAAATGGCACAATTTAAAGATGTGCCTCATTATCTCTATACCCCAACTACTCTTCTAGCCATAAGCTTGTAAAACTGATCAAGTTTACAGACGAGACCGCCATCATCAATGGTGTAAAAAAACAAAATCCTAAAAAATCCTAGTTGTGAAAGTACATTTTACTGATAATGACAAGAAAATTGATTCTGATGACAGGTACATCAGAAACACATTTACATGCTTTGTGAGATGTAACTATGAATTTATGATCTGCACATAATTGAAGCAATAATTTATCGATTTGTGAGCATCTTTTTATCTAAGTCTGTTTTTTGTTTTTTTTAAAGGTAACATATATTTAAGACTTTATGCAGATACTTGGAAATCAAATTAAAAACACACACATTTTAACCAACCCAGTGCTTTTGAGTCTCATCCTTCATATAACCCCTGACACAAATTGTGGAATCATCAGTCTTGGGGGATTTTCAATCAATTGTTTTATTTTGTAGAAAAAAATAGATCATAGACATGGCAAGCTAAAATTGTTTCAACTTTCTGGCCTTAGGAAACACAGAAAGAAATCAAATGTGGTAGTCACACAGAGCCCTAAAGATGTGTCCTTAAAGTACTGAAGAGTCACTGAGATAACAATGTTCGGTATACCGCCTGCTGTTTAGTTCTTAGATGCAAAAAGACATTTTGGCAGAAGTTTTTATTTTTTAGTTTGACAATATGTGATTCAAATCACTGTGGGCCGTATTATTCCTGGAAGTATGACAGTTCTCCGTATGGCTGGGCAACTACTCAAGACTTCCTTGAATATGTGTCCACCCTGAGTTATAAACTCTGAATTCTCATCGAACCAAAATACAGTCATCCTAACCACAGAGGGCCACTTAGTTGCAAAATATACATGACCACAAATTGTAATCCCTTCAGATGTAGGGTGCTAAAACTGAGGAAATGTCACTAAGCTAATTTATACTATTTTATCTTATTCCAAAAATCTAATGTTAAGCATAATACCAGGTTTATACTGTTGCTTACACATACCGTTTAAAAAATACCATAAGGTTGACTTCTGCTTTCAGTACAAAACCTTTTGGAGAGGTGGGAATGGTCCTCACTGAGCTTTTGAACTTTGCACCATGTAAATTACAATGCAGAGCACTGATGATTGAGATTTGTGTCGAAACTTCTCGTAGAAATATCAAATTTCACTGTACTATGAGCTAATCTGCCATTAGGATTCAATGACTATTGTATGGCCTGAATTCATTATTACAAACACAGAATCTGGACTAGAGATGTGATTGTTGTTTGTGGCCCACAAAATGACATATCCATTCTTGCAGTTGATTTGCAATGAAGGATTAAGACATCCGTGAGAACTAACAGATGTGTCCAATGCTAGCATGCATTTCACATTGGTCCACACATTGGTGTGGTATTATTTAACAGAGGTGAGGTGTTGTTTCTCTAAGCCTTTGTCATACTTGCCAACTTTAGGTTGTGAAAAATGGGGATTTTTTTTCAGCGGTTTATTGACCCTAAGTTTCTTTCCCTTGTTTCCAATTTTTTTTCCCTTATATTTATCACATGAAGGAAAATTATCTGTACAGAGGCTGTTTCTCTAATATTAAAAAAGGAAACTTGTAGAAGGTGATTTGCCTTGTTGAGATGAATCTTAAACAAAACTATACATGGCAGATGAACGAACATCTAATGAAATGACCTCAGTTTTGGAACATCAAAACCCACTCTCTCACTTTTACGCCACACACAGGCTAGGTCAAAGGTGAACTTGTGCACAGGTGGTGTCCCACATGTTTGTGTAAGTTGTTTAGAAGTCGTCAACACTTTGTGACCTGACCTGTGCAAAGCCTCTGTATTTTCTAGAGCGCTTAGAAGCCCCCCTAGTTGGGTTTGCTTCCCAGATGACCCTGGTATTACACCAGTTTGAACCTGGTAATAAGCGTATTAAGGCCTGCGGACCCTTTCAGTTGGCCCAGCAGTAGACAAGACAGCCAGTCTAGTCTGTTTCCAGATTATTCAGTCTCAAGACATTTTTAGTTTAATTCTGGAAATAATAGCCACTTAAGAAAATAATAAGAATAATTAGGAAAAAATATTGTTGCATTATTTTGTATATAATTTCTGGTTACATAAGCATTCATTTTAGTTAGGGATATTTTTCAGGCATGATTAACTGATTCGGTTTGAGATTTAGTAGCACACATTTTGCTTTAATGTGGACCTTTTCAAACATGTACGTATGTCTGAAACACTACCAATCATGGACCTGACTACTGTCTTACTATTGCTCCAACAACTTTCATTTGATGATTAGTTTTATTATATTTTTGTATGTTTATTTTTATTGTTCTGTTTTATTATCTTTTTCTTGTACTTTGATTTTTTGTTTGCTTTATTATATATGGTTGAAATAAAAAGGAAAAAATAGTGAGATTTCTTTAACACCGGACTGCAATTTATTTATTTATTTTCTATCTTTCTCATAACGCCATCAGTAGGACGTGCTGCTGTTGTCCAAGAATCTTTTGAAACCATGAAATTGAAAACTTACAAGGGCTTGTAAATAATTCTATCACTAAAGTAATAAAAGTGCCATGAAACAAGATAAAACAAAGTTCAAACTTTTAGAAGCATTACACTTTCTCACACCTACACACAAACACACACACACACACACACACACACACAAAGACGTATGTAGACACACAATGGCCAATTTTGGCATTCATGTACTGTATCAGCAAAAGACGTAGCATCTGTTCCTTGCACCTACTGCACCTGATAACCACAACACGTACACTAACGTCCACACACACACACACACACACACACACACACCACAAACATTTGTACACAAGCATGCCTCATTGTGTGCAGCGTGAGATAGGAAACAGTCACTTCTCCATCAGGCTGGCAGCTGAATCTGTTAAGCTTTATGAAATGTCCAAACACAGACGCGCTCACGTTCTTCGTAGAAGGACCAGACAACTGGAAGCTGTGATAAAGAAAGAAACAAATGAAACTCACATGGTGTCTGTTCTTGGTGTGGCCATTGAAACAACATATTCTCTCAACACTATGCATGTTTTCGAAAGAAGTTTGAAATAATAAAATTGGAAGTGTTAGTAGAAGACAATTACTGAGTTACAGAAAATAATTCCTTCCATCAACCATCCATCCATCCTTTGTTCCACTGAAAATTTTAGTGAAGCTAGCAACCTAATAGAAGCCATGGTTTACTTCAATTAACTTGTCCTTTTACTGCACAACTTGGATCAGCACAACAAGAAAACTCCTTTGAGGGAGGATAGCACTGGACAATTGTCACAGACAAAAGAAAATCTAGAGTTGAAAGAAGTTTTGGCAAAGGTGACTGGCCCCATGTCAGTGCTTAGCTCATCCAGTCAATAAAAAATTGAATTGCTGGTGCAATATGTTTACAGAAGTGGAAAGACGCAATCCTGGATATGCGGGCTTCGTAGATCGGCTTCCACATCTGTTTGAGAGCAATCTTGCTCTTCTTTTTGTTCGCACAAGTCTACATTGTGCCGTCAGAGCACTGATATTGTAGAACTACATGCTGCTGCCTTTTATGCAGACAGTGCCGGTTTGATTCCTAGCCAGTGCTGCAGGTCACAAGCACTAATAAATGGAAGATGTGTCAGAAAGGGTGTTAAATGAAAAACTGCATAGCAAATCATGTACCTTAATATGGTGATGTGAATGATATGCTAAAATTTATGAATACGCCCTTATATATGTCCACATTGGCTCAGGCATTCTATCCAGTCGTTAATTTTATATCATGCTTATCCTGTTCAGGGTCTCAGCAGATTAGACTTTTTAGTATACTCAAGATGACCAACACAGCACACATACAGTATGGCTGTCTATCAATATGAAGAACATTGAGTACGGTCTTGAGAACACCCCAAGTATTGCCTTCCTAAGAACGTACATAAGAACTATCTTCTGAAGAAGTCAAGTCTCTTTGTAAATTGGAACAGCTGTGTATTTTTAGCCTCCCCACCCCCTGAAGCATATTTCCGAGATGAAATGTATCTTGGGATATTTGCCTTCAAAGGTAACCAACCAATGCAACCTTTAAGTTTGCTGACAAGAATAACAGCCGGGTATTCCGTGCGTTCTTGGTTTATTCGTACTTTCAGTTGGATCCGTACTTGGGCCACAAATGATGACGTTGCCGGAGATTACGAGAAACGGCCCTTATCAATATACTTTATCTCCATTGACAATCAGCAGTTCCCTTCCTTATACCAGATGTATATCCTCGTGTCAAAACCAGTGAGAGGCAGCACAGGGCAAATACAAAATTCAACAGAAGAAAAACAATAAGCTCTGCTAATTTATTTCTCATCTGGTTACTACATTGCAATGTCAAATTCTTCTCCTTATCATGTTCATCATGATGAATGACTTGTAAGGATTGATCACAAAGATTTTCGATAATAATACTGAACTTTTACAGCTATTAACCCAACCAAATTCTGAACAAAATGAGGAGGGGAAAAAATATCTCTCAACACACTCCAGCCCACGGAACAATCGTTGGGAAAATCTTAGAAGACGCCTGATAGTTTGACCTCTATCAATTTTGATCGAAAGTACCGAAATCGTGTTTGAATTATACAATTTTCAAGTGGTACGTACCCGTCTTAAGCAAGTATGAAAAGTGTGAGTGTGCATGACGTCATTTACACTCATTAAATTGGAACCAAACAGTTTAGGATGGCCCAAATAAGAATTACTAGTGTGAAAACCTCCAGGCTCCAGGCTGCTGCAGGCTGGAGCAAGAACAGAAAGAAAGAAGGAAGGAAGGGAGGGGGTACTTGTGACCAATGAGAGATTACTTTTGGAGAAGTTCCTGCAATTTTAAGGGGATTTCTCCTCAGAGCCACACAGCTGATTGCAGCAAGGCTTTAACTTTGAAAGGGCGATTAAGGTAAAAGTGAGGGTGACAGTGATGTGGAACAAAAGTGATGTTGACAGTGTATGAAATAATAAGTGTCACCATGCAAATCATGGGGAGGATTGATGTGAAGAAGCTTTGAATAATGATGTTATGGATGTGAACATGCATAAAAAATATTTGCGTATCGCTTATCCAGTGATTCCAGAAAAAATCCATCTGAGGTTGATCTAATATTCTTGTGACGGAAAACTAGACTCATGATGGGATTTAAACTTCATATTAACATGAAGAAAGAAAAACGTTTGTCTATTCCAGTCACACTGAGGTTCCAGGTGTGTGCTCCAAATACATCTTCTCAAGGATACATCAGAAATCCAGTTTGGTTGTGACTTCATTCACATAGCTTGGTGGGTGGCAACAGACCTTCCTCACCCTTAGGCTGTGACACACACATGATTAAAAGGCCACCTCTTTAAAGTTAATTCCCCAAATCGTCTCTTGGGCATCTTAGGATATGTATTCATGTCCTGTACCACAAACCAGGAACTTAGCGAAATCTCCCTCGATTGGAAGCACACATACACAAACTGTTGGCTAATTGTCAATGTGCTGTTTCCAATTGTTTTTGAAGTGTGAAATTGAGCCCAGCTGTTCAGTGAAGCAGTGGGAACAAGAAGATGGGCGGTGTGTTTGTGCGTGTTTCTGTGTGTGCGTGAATCTGATTCCCAGCCTAATTCATGACTCTACTGAGGAACCTTATCAGTCCACTGAGTTTTTACTGTATTGGCATTGAAGCAACTCAAATGTTCATTAAAAACTGTTTGAGATCAAACCGGTAAAATGTGATCGGTGAGTCATACGGGAAATGCTCGATGATCTCACACAAACATTTTTTGTTGTAAAATACACTCTCCCCTCATACACCCCATTCTTAATTGTTACCTCTTCTTTAGAATTAAAGATGGATCACAAAGATAAAGGAGAAGTATTTCCATTTGAAAGTGAGGTCATGAGATGGGAACGAATACATAAGTGGATTTGTGAAGCTGCTCCAGCATCTCCGGAGTTTCCGCTTAAGCTAATCACCAACACGGTGCAGGGTCACCGTGTCTGGAGCTAGGATGGTTTCCTGGTCATTCCCCAACCTTATAACCACACACACTCAAATAAGTTTTCCTGTTTTTGCCTGAAAGGTGACAAGAGGGCATCATGTTTCAGATATGCTATCAGTAAAACAAGAATAAAAAACAATCTCTAATGTTCTTATCAGTTCTTATCTTACCTCCTTGAACAAACTTCAATCATATGTAGTTAATTAGAGACATTTAGTGACACTCCCAGACATAACATCACCATTCCGCAACAATTACGAAGTATGACATAGTTTATAGGTGTCCTTCGGCTGCCCCTGCAGCGGCTTGTCTTCCCACATGGTAGCCTATTGTAAGCACTTGTGTTCCACCGGATGACACAGAAAGGCTATCGACCCTTATCTCAACGACCACAGCTGACCGATATACAACTGACATGCTTCATGTCCTTTCTCCCCAACACCAACAGGCAAGTACAGCCTGTGGATTTTGTAACTCAAAGTTTATTCTTCAAGTTGGATAATACTGCAGATTAAACACAAAACTTTTATGATCGGAGGATAAGAACAAAGAAACAGGTGGATGTGAAAATAATAATTGAGAGTTGAACGCTCGACGCATCTGGTGACCAGGTGGATTATGACACTAGCCTCGAGGATGTGAGCGGACTATTGCATCTGGTTTCTAAGTAAGGGAAATGCAATTCCACAATTGGAACAAATGTGGGCAATGTGAATATGAAAGTGAAAGTTTGCCTAATTCAATATCTGCCCTGTGATTGTCTGTTTGTGTATTCAGCCTTCTGTCCAAAATGAAGTGGGCTGCCCTGAACGGTGTAAGCAGTGCAGAAAACAAATGAATTGATTGATTTCTGTGTTTTCAACTGATGTCAGTCATGAATGACAAAGTCATAAAGACGCTTTATTCAATTACACATTAAATTAATTAGTACTCTGACAAGCGACCCCACTGTCATAACAGTCTTGTCTGTAATCAGATATACTATCGTATCACTTAATCCATTACTGTTCAAGAAACCCAAAAAATCTGATATCCTACCATATCTCTGCCATAGTATCTTTGAATCCGTCACTTTTCTCAAGAGACCAAAAAAACGGCATTTGTTGATCTATTAACATTGCATCATCATAGCCAGGGAGATATTTTTAACAATTTAAACTAATCATTCTTCTCAGGGGTCGCCACAGCTAACCATCTGTTTCCATATGGAATTAACAGACTGGGTTCGCATCATGAAAAATGTTGGCAAATGTTTACGCTGGATGCCCTTCCTGACGCAACCCTCTGCATTTACCCAGACTTGGGACCGGCACAGGAAAGTCACTGGCTTGTGCCCCCCTATGGCTGCAATTTAAAATAGTCAATAATTTGTGTAAAGATCCAGGTGTAGATTGACCAGTAGTACTGATTTGTATTTAATTGACCAAATTTGGACATGCATGGTTTCCTTCCCACAGTGATGATATGTCCCACTGATAATGGCTTTGTTGTTGGAGGAATTGTGTCATTGAATGAAAATGTTCAAAACCTTGTGGGTCATTAGAAGCAGTATTACACCTTTTAGATCGCAGCTTAATTTTCCCTTATTTTATTTTTAAAAGGATAAAGTTTGAAACTACCCATGACAGACTGTAACCTTCAACATTCACTCACCTATCACGTGATGGGAAACACGCACGTCAGCCGTCGTCAACAACTCGGGGTGACTGTTACGCCACATGAGTCAGTGCGACCCACCCACGTAGCAGATACGTATGAGGGGGATCTGGGACCATCTATCACAGTGTGTCTTTCTTTGAGTCTGTGGGGGGATTCGAAGCTTTCCCAAACAGTTGAGCAATCTGATTTGGAGTGATAGAAGGGAGGATGTGTGCACAGTAATAATGCGTCATTTGAGTACCGTATTTTTCAGACTGTAAGTTGCTCTCTTCCGGGTTTGACCGGTCCTGTGACTGACATTCAGGTATCAGTTTTATATATTAAAATGAGAGCTCAGACTGGCACCCCAAAAACCCATTCCCAAATCGTCTTGAGTTTTTGCAGTTAGCCATAAATATTTGCCAACCACCAAAATAATGTAAGGTAGTAATAAAGTACTATGGCTAGGCCGATTCATCAAAGTTATACTGGACTATCTCATTCAATAAATCCTCAATTTTCTACGAGTATTGATTCCAGTGGAATGGATTTGGGGAAGATTAGTGTGTATGGAATATACAGAAAAGATTCAAGATTCAAGAGTTTTTATTCGCCATGTTTGAGCGTGCCAAACAAGGAATTTGACTTCGGTAAATCACAGCCTCTGTTCAACATTTAGGTGACTAACAACAACACTCAGGACATGTGAAAAATGGCAGATATTCTCAAACATCCCCTGACCTTAAACTCCCAAGAGGGCAAGAAAAAACTCAAAATTCCAGCTAGGGGAAATGAAAAACTTTGAGAAGAGACCACAGATGGGAGGGTCCCTCTTCTAGGATGACCAGGCTGCAATGGATGCAGAGAGGACACATAGTACAAACAGTGTAGACAATTCAAAAAAGGTGTGGAGAGCAGGATGTTATTGCACAGTAATGACTCTGAGACTCTAAGAGTGGTGTGAGTTCATCAGAGCAACAGCCTGGGGGAAGAAGCTGTCTCTGTGTCTGCTGGTTTTAGCGTACAGAGCTCTATAACGCCGTCCGGAGGGGAGTAGTTCAAACAGACTGCAACCTGGGTGAGAAGGGTCTGTAGAGATGTTACTTGCACGTTTCCTGGTCCTGGACAGGTACAAGTCTTGGATAGATGGGAGGTTGATTCTAATTATCTTTTCTGGTCCTGATTGTCCGTTGTAGTCTGTGCTTGTCTTGTTTGGAGGCCGATCCAAACCAGACAATGATGGAGGTGCAGAGGACAGACTGGATGATGGCAGTGTAGAAGGTCTTCAGCAGCTCCCGCGGCAGGTTGAACTTCTTGAGCTGTCTCAGGAAGTACAGCCTCTGCTGGGCCTTCTTCCAGACAGAGTCTATGTGGCCGGTCCATTTCAGGTCCCGAGAGATTGTGGTTCCCAGGAACTTGAAGGTGTCTGTGGAGAGAATAGTATTATTGCGAATAGTGAGGGGTGAAAGTGGTGAAGGGCCTCGCCTGAAGCCCACTGTCATCTCCACGGTCTTCAGCGGGTTCAGCTCCAGGTGGTTTTGGCTGCACCAGTGGACCAGCCGCTCCACCTCCTGTCTCTACGCAGTCTCATCACCGTTCTGGATCAGTCCGATGAGAGTGGTGTGGTCTGCATACTTCAGGAGCTTCACAGGAGAGTCACCTGCGGAGAAATGGTTGGTGTAGAGAGAGAAGAGCAGTGAGGAGAGGACGCACCCCTGAAGGGCTCCAGTATTGGTGGTCCGGGTGTCAGATGTGATGCTCCCCAGCCTCACACGCTGTCTCCTGTTGGTCAGGAAGCTGGTGATCCAGTGACAGGTGGAGGCAGGCACCGCGAGCTGGATGAGCTTCTGTTGGAGGATGTCAGGAGCGATGGTGTTGAACGCCGAGCTGAAGTCCATAAACAGGATCCTGGCGTACGTTCCTGGGGTGTCCAGGTGTTGCAGGATGTAGTGCAGTCCCATGTTGACCGCATCATCCACCGACCTGTTTGCCCGGTAGGCAAACTGGAGGGGGTCAAGCAGGGGGCCCGTGACATCCTTCAGGTGGTTCAGCACTAACCTCTCGAAAGATTTCATGACCACAGATGTCAGTGCGACAGGTCTATAGTCATTCAAACCTGTGATGGCGGGCTTCTTGGCCACTGGAACGAGCTCTTGAAGCACGAGGGCACCTCACACAGCTCCAGGGAATGATTGAAGATCCGTGCAAAGGTGGCCGCCAGCTGCTCAGCGCAGACTTTCAAGCAGGAAGGTGACACACCGTCTGGGCCCGGTGCCTTCCTGATCTTTTGTCTCCGGAACATCTGACGCACTTCCTCCTCACGGATCTGGAGTGCGGGCGCGGCCTCTGCAAGAGAGAGTCGGTGACCACGGTGATGGAGGTGTGGACAGAGCAGTTGTGGGGGGAGGTGAGTATGTAGATTGTGCTGCAGGAGGTCCCGTTGTGTGGGAGGACCGATCAAACCTCCAGTAGAACCTGTTTAGCTGGTTAGCAAGTCTTGGGCTCTCCACAGGACGGGGATTCGTTTCTTGAAGCCCGTGATGCTCTGTAGACCTTTCCACACTGTTGAGGGATCAGGATTGGCAGAGAGGTGTCTCTCCAGGCTCTCCCCGTAACACCTCCTGGCTTTCCTGACCTCTCGGTTCAGTGTGTTTCTGGTCTGCTTGAACAGGTCCCGGTCACCGCTCCTGAAAGCCTCCTCCTTAACTTTGCGCAGCCTCCTGAGGTTCGGTGTAAACGAAGGTTTGTCGCTGTTGTACGTGCAGAAGGTCTTAGTCTGCACACACAGATGCTCACAAAAACTGATGTATGATGTGACAGTGTCAGTGAGTTCATGTAGGTCTGAAGTTGCAGCTTCAAAAACTCTCCAATTGGTGCAGTCAAAGCAGGCTTGGAGGTCCTGCCTTGACTCCACTGTTCACTTCCTCATAGTCCTCACCACAGGCTTAGAAGTTTTTAATTTCTGTCTGTAGGCCGGGATCAGATGAACTAGACAGTGGTCCGAGAGTCCTAAAGCTGCACGAGCCACAGAGTGGTATGCATCCTCAACGACGGTGTAGCAGTGGTCCAATGTCTGTGCCCCTCTGGTGGGACACGTTATGTGCTGTCTGTATCTGGGGAGTTCGTGTGCAAGGTTCGCCCTGTTAAGATCACCCAAAACAATGATTAGTGAATTTGGTAGAAGGTAAATGGCATAAATGCAGAATATTATCCATTTGTTCATGTAAGTTAAAAAGAAAACAATAGAGGACAGTCGTAGTGTAGTCTTGTGAAGTAAATAATAGTTCTCACAGTTTGTAGGTCACAGAATCTTAGCTGCAGGCAAATGTAAACTGGCTTGGATTTTCTCATTGTTTTGAAATCACTGCATCAGTGCTACGAGCAACTCTTAATAAAAGACACGTACGTGCACAAAGAATCCAAATGAATCCTTGTTCATTGGGCTGTCCATTATAAACCATGTAAAGTTTCCCACGGTACTTACTGTGAAATAAGGCGGATGCTCTTGTCATGTTCTGGGACTGCTTTGTTACATCTGGCACAGGACGTCTTAAATCGGCATGGTACAATGAAATCTCAGGACCACCACGTCTTCTTATATGTCGTTTATAAATGGCATAGGTCAAAATATGTGTGACTGACTCATTACAATTGATCAACCTTTTCGAGCTGTCGTATTTCTGCAGAAAACTTTTGCAACTTTCCAGCACCCAACACCTACTGTATTTTCCGGACTATAAGGCGCACCTAAAAATCTAAAAATGTTTCAAAAGCCGACAGTACGCCTTATAGTCCGGTGCGCCTTATATATTGACCAAATTCCTAAATTTAAACTGGCCCGAAGCATTGTGTCATGAAATCAATCATAAGTGGCCCGCTGAAGACTATGAATCATGAATCAAAAAGACTATGGATCATTATTTTGTGATTATAAAGTAATTTGTTGCGTCTGAAGTTGAAATAAAAAAGATAAAATGGAGAATAATTTGATTTGGATTAAAAATCTGACATGATGCATTAATGGTGCGCCTTATATAAGGACAAAGTTTTAAAATGGGCCATTCATTGAAGGTGAGCCTTATAGTCCGGTGTGCCTTATAGTCCGGAAAATACGGGAGTATATACAGTATAACATTGCTGTGTGGTCTGGTTGACTGTCAATCTATATAGTTGTTCCTCACCTTACCTCATAGGGCAGTGGATAATTCTGATGTACGGTACTTGAATGACAAGCTTAGCTACTTATTCGATAGGGCAGTTTACCTCAGAACTTCATTTGCTTTAGTTTCAATCCAACCTTTGACTTAAAACTGGAAAATCAATGTAGTAGAAACATGTGTTGTGCTTTGTGTAAGGGATGAGGAACCTTTAGGAGGTAATTAGATTCATAAACGTCAACATCCTGTCAATATGATAAGCATGACAAAATTTGCGTAGTTTCATAATTCCTTTCGGAAATTCAAATTACAGTCCTTGAGAGTGGCCCATTCACAGAAAACGTTTCCCAGTAATTTTGCTTGAGTCCTTTTTCTAGAAAGTGTTGACCTTACGTAACACAACTGCTTGTTGATCATGTAAAGGAGGATGGCATTTTGGAGGAATCTTTTTATAGAAAAAACACAAAATGAACCATATTGTCAGAAACATGCTTGGTTTATTATGAAGACCGCTTATGGTAAGGGGATGAACATTCATCCATCCACCCTTGATCCGGGGTCAGATCGTGGAGGCAGCAGCTTCAGAAGGGAAACCCAAACTTCCCTCTCCCCAGGCACTTCATACAGCTCTTCCAAAGGAATCCCAAGGCATTCCCAGAGCGGCCAGGAGACTTAGGCTACATTCACACTGCAGCTCAATTCTATTATTGTTTACCCATAAGCAACCTAGATCTGATTCTTTAAATACGGTCCTAGATTGGATACTTATCGGATGTTTTTTTGCAATGCCAGGTCAAGGTCTAATACAAACTAGACATCTGAAAATTCTACTGTACAGTGCAATAATGTTGTTACTTCCCACCATAAATTCTCAGTCAAAGCTCTTGAGATGCATTTGTGACCTGTGATTATGGATTTGCATGATTAAAGTTGCTTGGTTTATTGCTTTGGCCTGAGTTTGAGCACGTATATCTGTCTACTCTATATGAAAGCCCGGATTCATGTAAAGTCATAAAAATCATCTGTCTTTGGAAACAAACCCAGTAACTCGGAAACCAGTTCATCTCAATGCCATTCAACCTTCTCTTCCCGATTCTTCACGCTGTTTTTTTTCCTTGTTATGCTCAACTTACTTTTTTGCACTTTCCTCCATCTACTCACTACTTGATTTATCGAGGCTTACACACACACATGCACACACGCACACACGCACACACACACACACACACAAAATGCCATAAGCAAGCGACACAATGAGAAGACAAATTTGAATCAAATGCCATGACCATGATCAACAACATCCCCAACCCCACCCTTTTCTTTGTAAAACCCCTGAAGCTCCTTTACACAAACACACAATAGCATAGTGCTGTGACAAAAAAAGCAGCATAGAGACCAAATCATACAAAAAAATAAACATAGAGAAGATGTTGCTACACTCATTAAATGTTTTACATCATATCCGAAATAAGCCAAGGCAGTCATGAATTTTATGGTCATCTAATGGACTCTGAGAAAACAGGTGGCATTGCAACATTAATAATGTTTGTGGTTACACTGGAGATCATAATTTTTTTCGTTTGTTTGTTTCTCACACCTTTCACACTGCTCTTGGACGCCGCAACACATGGCTGGTGAGACAGTTGATATTCACGTCCATACCATCCATCTTCTGGAGTGTATACCCTCACCAGAGTCAAGAGTGTGATAGAGCCTATCTCTGCTGATTTTGGGCGAGAGGCGGGTTACACCCTGGACACCGTCTTAGTCTTATATGCTAAAAATAGTAACATATCCCACAATCCCATGCGCTAGACTCGCGGTGGGCTGCGTCGCCTTTTCATTGTAAACGCCGCTACGTTGTGCATTTGTTTAGGTGACTAGAAGTTAGCAGACTTTGATCGTCTGAAGCGATGGAGACGTACACGCAGACTTCAGAAAGGCATTGGATACTTTTAAAATCCCAGTAGTACATTGCTACTCAATTATTTTCTCTTACATGTTTGTTCTTTTATTCACTGTAAAGGTCCAATACATGCACAGAACAGTGTGGGAATGGTTATTAAGAGAATGGGAAAGATTTATGTAGTGTAAAAGTATTTGGGAGGATTTAAAATGTTTCAATATTGTGTACTGGACTACAATGCAACAGGAGATTCTGAAGGTTGACACTTTGCAATGCTTGGCAGGTAAAACCACTCCCCAATTGACACCTATGTTCCCTAGAGGCCAATTAGAAACACTACATGTTAGAAATTTCAATACAATTTATATAGATACAAATACCGTTTCTATTTCGCGAATCTTCGTTTATTGGGTGGCTCTGGAACGCATCTCCCGCGATAAATGAGATTACTGTACTCTCGGAGCATGCCTGGTTGGCCCCGGCTGTTCGCCTGGCTGTTCGGAAATTCAGTGCTCAAATTTTCAATTCGGAAAATCAGAGTGCAATAAAAATTAACTGCTGGTGCGCACACTCAAATGCTCCGACTGAGGACTGAGTAGCTACTAAGCCGGTGGTGACTGCGGTTGAAAATGAATGGAACGGGGGGGGCGTTTTATCTCTCTCTCTCTTTCCCAACACACACACTCAGACTAGTGTACGAGCGTCAGAGGGATTTTCCGAACACACCACAGGTTAGCGATCATTCGGCTGACAGATTACTGCACGGGTGTCAAAGCCAAGGCCGGGGCCTGATCTGGCCCGCCAGATCATTTTATGTGGCCTGTGAAATCAAATCATCTCTGTCATGTTTAATAATCCTGGCTAAAATTTGTACCAAAATATTTGTCATGTGTAATAAATATTTCACTTTTATTTTTGACCATTTTACACTCTCTGGAACAATCATTGAACAAACTGATATTCTTGATATCTGATTTCAATATTTCATATTTTTGTGTAATGTGTCTCGCCGCGTTAGCAATGTGTCTCTCCAAAGACAATCGATATGAAACACAAAATCATAAAGGAAAGGCATGCGTATCATCGAGTAAATGCGTCAATTTAAGATTTAACTAGAAGTTAGGACATTCTGGGTTAACTAAACCCTTCACCAAGTGCGTTCCACGCAGTGAATAGGGGTGACCTCCCCACCTTTCCTCATGGCCAGTTCCTCTGCCTCGGTGAGGGCTCAATTAATGACGGTGTAACTCTGTCCGCGTGGAAAATGTAATCCTGTAAAATTATCCCCATTTTTAATAAATGTATCTGTAATCTTATTACGTATTCTTTTTCTGTAACTGTAATGGAATACAGACAATTTTTTTTTGTATTCTGAGTATGTAATGTCAGTACATGTATTCCATTACTCCCCAAGCCTTTCTATGAGGTTATTTAAAGTCATGCCTGTTTTCAGTTTGTTGACTAAAAAGTCACAGTCTTGTTGCTTCCAAATCCATGTTGAAAAAAAAATACACTCCTTGGCTGTGTGGGTAATAGTGCAAAAAAGACAAAAATCAACAAAACCTCTTCATCATCATATGGTGTTCATGAACACGCAGGGTAAATACTGAAAAAACAATTTCTTTGTATTTCTTGGTTCAGTAATAATTAATGTCAGATGCTGATTTGTGCAACAGCACTACTACTTGTAGATTAGGTTATGTATAATACTGGGAATAATATGTATAATAGTAATAATAATTATTATATATATATATATATAATTGTACTGTATATGATTCTATGAAATCCAATGAAACGATTAAATATAAACATTATGGGTTTGTTCATCCACTGTAGATGTTTTTTAGATCTGGATGGATGGATGGATGGATGGATGGATGGATGGATGGATGGATGGATGGATGGATGGATGGATGGATGGATGGATGGATGGATGGATGGATGGATGGATGGATGGATGGATGGATGGATGGATGGATGGATGGATGGATGGATGGATGGATGGATGGATGGATGGATGGATGGATGGATGGATGGATAAGATAAGATAAGATAAGAGTGGGTAGGGAAAACAGCGTGAGTCCACCGCCCTTGTTTTCCCATGATTTCCCCCTCTGTACCCCATTCTCTGAGACCCCTGAGTATGAGACTGTCCAGGTTCAAATAAACACACTCAAACACATGCACGCACACGCACACACGCACGCACCATCATGCTCAGATAAACATAGAGTTGTATGTACAAGTTTGCTAATGCATGCAGACATTTGGGCCCATGAGGACACGGTGAAAAACACACACACCCTGCACTAGGCCAATAGAGATGATGTCAGTTCAAGATATACAAACATTACACTCACTAGATCTGCTCACTGGTCAGATCTATAAAACATGATAGGGGACAAAAACACTCACCTGAGGCTGTGTTAAATGTAGACTGTCAAAACGTGTGTTTGCATTGGGCTTTAAGTAATGGATTGTAATTTAAGAAATATTGACTTACAGTATTTCTTCTCCATAAATTACAATGTAAGCCTCTCAGCCTTTATCACGGGAAGCTTTACGCCGCACCGTAAGTTACCCTGATGAGCACAAGAAACTAAAAGAATTACACTAATACATTATATGTGACTGTTTAATACATGTGCACTCTGTCGTATATATAATGGGTGTAGGTTGTAATATAGAACAGCCAGTGAGTTCATGGAAAACTTAGATCTTTTACTACAACCACTTGTTGAGCCTCTCTTTAAAGGCCGATTCACTGGATGGCAACACAAGTGCAAGTGAACGTATTAATTTTGCATTAATTCGTTAATTTATTGATGCCATATGATGACCGGTACAGAGTCCGCATTACTGCCGACGCTGCACCGATCCGCCTGTCGATCTCGCGCTCCATCCTCCCCTCACTCGTGAGCAAGACCCCAAGATACTTAAACTCCTCCACTTGGGGCAGGATCTCATCCCCGATCCGGAGAGGGCATTCCACCCTTTTCCGGTCGAGGACCATGGAGTCGGATTTGGAGGTGCTGACCCTCATCCCGACCGCTTCACACTCGGCTGCGAACCGCTCCAGTGAGAGCTGGAGTCCATCTCGGAGTCCCCAGGCCCTGCTTCCACAGTGGAAGGCGTGTAGGTGGAATGGAGGAGGTCTTGGAAGTATTCTCCCCACCGACTCACGACATCCCGAGTCGAGGTCAGCAGCACGCCATCCCCACTGTAAACAGTGTTGACGTTGCACTGCTTCCCCGTCCTGAGACGCCAGATGGTGGACCAGAATTTCCTCGACGCCGTCCGGAAGTCATTCTCCATGGCCTCGCCAAACTCCTCCCACGCCCGGGTTTTTCCCTCAGCAACCGCCGAAGCCGCGTTCCGCTTGGCCATCCGGTACTTGTCAGCTGTCTCTGGAGTCCCGCAGGCCAAACCGGCCCGATAGGACTCCTTCTTCAGCTTGACGGCATCCCGGTGTCCACCAGCGGATTCGGGGATTTCCGCCACGACAGGCACCAACGACCTTACGGCCACAGCTCCGGTCGGCCGCCTCAACAATGGAGGCACGGAACATTGTCCACTCGGACTCAATGTCCCCCGCCTCCCCCGGGACGTGGGAAAAGCTCATCCGGAGGTGGGAGTTGAATCTCTTCCTGACAGGGGATTCTGCCAGACGTTCCCAGCAGACCCTCACAGAGCGTTTGGGTATGCCAGGTGGGACCGGCATCTTCCCCCACCATCGGAGCCAACCCACCACCAGGTGGTGATCAGTAGACAGCTCCGCCCCTCTCTTCGCCCGAGTGTCCAAAACATGCGGCCGCAAATCCGATGACACAACTACAAAGTCGATCATCGAACCGCGACCTAGGGTGTCCTGGTGCCAAGTGCACACATGGACACCCTTATGTTTGAACATGGTGTTCATTATAGAAAATCCGTGTCAAGCACAGAAGTCCAATAATAGAACACCGCTCGGGTTCAGATGGGGGGGACGTTCCTCCCAATCACGCCCTTCCAGGTCTCACTGTCATTGCCCACGTGAGCATTGAAGTCACCCAGTAGAACGATGGAGTCCCCAGAAGGAGCGCTCTCCAGTACTTCCTCCAGGGACTCCAAAAAGGGTGGGTACTCTGAGCTGCCATTTGGTGCATAGCCACAAACAACAGTCAGGACCCGTCCCCCCACCCGAAGGCGGAGGGAGGCTACCCTCTCGTTCACCGGGGTGAACCCCAATGTACAGGCGCCCAGGCGGGGGGCAATAAGTATACCCACACCTGCTCGACGCCTCTCACGGTGGGCAACTCCAGAGTGGAGGAGAGTCCAGCCCCTCTGGAGAGGGCTTGTACCGGAACCCAAACTGTGCGTGGAGACTATGTCTAGTCGGAACTTTTCTGCCTCGCACACCAGCTCAGGCTCCTTTCCAGCCAGAGAGGTGACAGTCCATGTCCCAAGAGGCAGCTTCTGCTGCCGGGGATCAGACCGCCAAGGTCCCTGCCTTTGGCCACCGCCCAGCTTACATTGCGCCCGATGCCTTTGGCCCCTCCCACAGGTGGTGAGCCCATGGGAAGGGGGACCTACGTTTCCTTTTCGGGCTGTGCCCGGCCGGACCCCATGGGCGAAGGCCCGGCCACCAGACGCTCGCCTTCAAGCCCCGCCTCCAGGCCTGGCTCCAGAGGGGGGCCCCGGTGACCCATGTCCGGGCGAGGAAAAACTAGATCCAATTTTCTTAATCGTCATAAGGGGTTTTGTGAGCCGTGCTTTGTCTGGCCCCTCACCTCGGACCTGTTTGCCATGGGTGACCCTACCAGGGGCATGAAGCCCCCGACAACATGGCTCCTAGGATCATAGGGTCACGCAAACCCCTCCATCACGATAAGGTGACGACTCACAGAGGGGTATTATTATTATTATTATTATTATTATTATTATTATTATTATTATTATTATTATTATTATTATTATTATTATTATTATTATTATTAATAGTGTTAGCACAAGTTTAATTTATAATTTAAATAAAATTATAATAATAATAAAATAATAATAATAATAATAATAATAATAATAATGTTATTATTAATAGTGTTAGTACAAGTTTAATTTATAATTTAAATAAATAAATAAGATAATTTATAATTTTATTTAACTGCTTCACAGGAACACGTACCCCCATTTGAGAACCAGTACCTTAAAACATGACCCTAAAAAACAGAACACACCTCTTGTATTTGTTCTTGGCAAACTCCATACATAAACCACATTTATACCAGCAATCCTTTGAACCAAATTATATCGTTTTGTTGACGAAGACGTGTGTATCATATATTTTATTATACTTCCAAGTAACTTGATGAATTTTATGTGTTTGGACTGGTTATAAAATTAATTTCTTATGGCCCCTAAAGTTATGAACGGGGCAATAAACTATACATTGAGGAGGAACGTTGATTTAGTCTTTGGATTGGATTAAGTTAAATTCCAAACATAAAATCACGTCTGCGAACGTGTGTGCAGTTCCTTCGCATCAAAGAGCTTTCGGTCAGGCTCCTGGAGCTCTCACAGATGCCACACTGATGTTTCACTTCAGTTGACTCATCGTGAGAACACTTCAGGCAAAACAAAGCCCTACAAGGATACCTGCATCCTAAACTTTTAAAGTCACTCTGCCTCTAAACACATGTGCATCAGCTTCCAGCAATTCACATCGGCCTGTGAAGTGTCAGGTGTGGTGCATGCTGTTGCTATAACAAATGATAACCGTTTCAAGTAAATTGCTTCAAGTTATTTACTTTCTCAGCTGGCCTTAAGAAGTGTAGTATTGCATTCACAAAGACATTATGGAAGGAAAATAAAAGTGTTTTCAGAGACATCTTGGGCAAATCCATAATAATTTAACATACTGTAGTACATACTGGAGTCAGTGACATGAGTTTGTCCAAATAGTCCCACAGGCCAAAAAGGCCCAATAGGACTCTTTCTTCGGCTTGATGCCGTCCAAGGGTTGCTGCCAAAACAGGCACCAACCATCCTATGGCCACCTCAACAATTGATTCACGGAAATGGTCCACTCAGAATCAACGTCCCCCTTCTGCAAAATTCTCCCGGAGGTGGGAGGTAAAGTTCTTTCTGCCAGGGGATTCTGCCAGACGACAAACCCTCACAATACGTTTGGGTCTGCCGGGTCGACCCAGCATCTTCCCCCAGAGTGTCCAAAACATGCAGCTGCAAATCTGATGATACTACTACGTCAATCATTGAACTCTGAACCCTCGGGGGCTTCCTGGTGCCAAGTGCACCCTTATGTTTCAACAGCGTATACATTATGGACGATGTGTGACGAGCACAGAAGTCCAGTCACAGAACACCACTCGGGTTCTGATCATGGTGAGGGTGTTCCTCCCAATCACACCCTCACTGTATTTGAGTATTGAAGTCATCCAACAAAATGATAGCCTCCCAAAATAGGAAGTCACGTCTGCTTTTCGCTGATTCATTCCTTTTAGAGCCCTATCAAAATCATTGGGGAGTCCTGTCTCATACAAATTAGCCATTGCAGGTAATCCATAGACCAAATTATGCAATATGTTTAAAAAGTAATTGCATAATATATCCTATTCATAGGGCTGGAGGTACACAAACGTTTGTGTGAAGTATCCAAGGACCAGAGCTGATTCATTTCAAGAAATTATTTATAAAAGGCTAACAGTCTTAGCCTTGATCTTCAGAGACAACATGGAATCCTGTCACAACATCATGATGTCTGCTGCTCAGTCAGACAAAGGTCATGAGAAGCACACACTAACAAAACTGGGCCACTGACCTCCACCCACTGGATTAACAGTAACAGGCCATGTTTTGAGTCTGGACAGACGGCTCCATGGCTGACTGCTTGGCTCACTGGCTGACCACACCTGACCGCATGCACTTCTGTCAAGGCACAGTGATAGCCGAAAAAGAGATCTAAAAGCAGCTAAAATCTCAATATGACAAAAACTGAACTCAAGTTGCACACAGAGAATGAAATAAATGAGTAATAAAAATAAACAGGAAACAAAAATCACCAATCATTACAGGACAATGCAGAAAATATATTAAAAAGCCTCGTAACGTATATATGTGGATGGAGACTTCCATGAGAACTAACCGAAAACGTTCTCACAACAGAATCAATGCTGCACCCCTAAAATAAGCCAGTTTCACCACGGCAAGAAATACAGATGCTGTAAATATATTTCGGTAACCTTTGACCTATTTTGACTAAAGCGTGTCACAACCAAGCGTGTCACACACACGGTTATTAAGACATCTGCAAACTGTTTTCAATTGTAATAACATTTCTCCTTTAAGAAAAAAAATGGGACTCTTGGGGAATGAGACCCATGTTGTGAATGTCCGAGCGTGGTCATAAATCGGTGGACCACACTGAAATAAGAAACCAGCACCTTTTTATTCCACTTAATCGCTACTCAACCTGTCTGCATTAGCCATCTAAAAGCTGACAGTGATCAGTCATGCAAGTGTGTCTGTGCTTGTGTGTGATATAGCAATAATGAATCACCAGGCTCTGCAGAACCCTAATAAGCAATAATCAAAATAAATCTTGACCGGGATCTCTCTGGCCCCTCATTAGAAACTAATAAACCCTTTCACAGTGGATAGCAAATTAACACTATAAACTTCTAGCTTGTGGGAACGTGTACGATCAGCATTCATTACGATTCACATCGACACTCTGACATTTATTGGCGCACCTCTGCTACCCCTGGAGGAATAAGGTAATCACCACTGACTTTTGTTTGTGATTTTGTTTTTTTTCTTCTTCAGGATTTTGACTGCCAGTGACGTACGTATGTGTGTAAAATGGCATACAATAGGTCTTAGTGGTAGAAAGTTAAAATCACTAGCTATACTAATAGCTCTCACAATATGGTTCCCATCAGTACCGAGAGTGGCTCTCCAGGAGGTCAGTCAAAGGCTTTGCCTCTGTAAAGTCGCAAGGCACATAAACCAACGTTAGATGAATACTACAAGCTAGGTGATAGGCAAAGTAAAACGAAAGTCCTGAACGAAATACATAACTAAACCTTCTGAGATGACATAGAAAACGCACCGATGGCTGGAAATAATTTACAATTTCACATAGTATGCCTCATTTTTTCCTATGGGAAATCCAAAGTAGAAAGGGGGTCAACACTGAAATCTTAGCCTTCATCAGTCTTGATCTGCTAGTATTGAGGGTTTTAGTTTCATACAAGCATCATTGCGGAAGTGAGGGGCCAGTTGTGCATGAGGCCCAACAGATTAGTTTGTATTTGGCTACCTTGTTTACAGACAGACGGACGGACGGACGGACAGATCGTTCGATATGAATGTTTGATTGCGGTTAGGCACACGTACATAGTTACTTAAGAACCAAACTGGTTTAAGCACTCCTTTTGGAGAGTTTTGCTGGAACATTTAAGTGTATTGATTTACAAAATGTTCATTTTTTTTATTGAATTGCAACTTTTTCCCCCCTCAAAATTCTATGTTTATGTTATGGGATTCTAAGATATTTATCCCAAATACTCTTTAGCTGTAAAAGTAATTGTAGTAATCCAACTCCGTTTATTTTGTTTCACTCTTCTCCAGAACCAAACATGGGATCCGACTTCTCTCTTATGTACTTATGGTTGTGTTCACATGTCCCTGAGAATGTGAGTGTGTTCTTTTATAATTTACACCCCCCCCATGTGAGGGTTAAGGACTCCTGATTGACCTGTCTTGAGCAAAGAATTGTAAGGTAGTCTTGAATCCATCAAGAGAAGGTGTAAAAGATGGGTCAAGGCCATAAGTTGATTGAGTCAGCGACGTGTACACATATAATCATGTAACCAAATAACAGTGACACAGAAAACCTAAACATCAAGCCACTTAAGTACTTTTTGATCTATTCATTCTAAAATCGAGATCAGGAGTGCTCAATTAGGTCCCGCCTCTTTGCACTTGGCATATACCCGGACCTCACTCTTGTGTGATTTTTAATTTCTATGTTAACCCCAATGTTTATGTACCACTAATAAAAAGACAGACAGGCTGAAATTAGGTTACCTGTTCATCTGAGGACATACTGATTCCAAATTTAACATGAAATCTATTCAAAAAGTGTTTAGACATTTATCACATAGAGGAGGCATAGCAAATAAGATTTTGCAAGACAACCCCCGAGTGCTCTACAACAACAGCGCCATGCGCCAACAAACCAAATGTATGGCCTTGTTCAGGCCTGATGTGAGGAGCCTCCTAACAAAGGAGGGCTCATTCATCTGTGTTTAGATTACCTAGGGTGGGCTTTCATTAAAGGGAGTTCACAGAAAATGGGCCTTTTTTTCTTGAGAGATCATTTTAGGTTAGTATGGAGTAAAATAATATGCAGTTTATTGAAGTCCCCACGAAGCCCCACAGATTTCTTTTTGTTGGAAGTTCTATAATGATTTGTAAACTGTCAGTTATTATTTTTGCCCATGTTTATTAAGACTTGATTTTTTTTTTTTTTTTTATTAAACACCACCTTCCCTGAAAATCAGTCCAGGATGGATGGATGGGCAATATATGACTAAAGATGTCAAATGGATGCTCTGTTTACTTTAAGTGCTCTACCAGGTTCAATTGTCAATGAATTTTCCTCTCTGCAAGTGATCATTTGGCATCAAGGTTATTATAGTCACTTGAAATAAACAAAATCATTCAAACTAAAATAGAAAGATTTTTTTTATATACATATTATTTTATGGATGAAATTAATATGTGAGTGTTCTATACAAATACATACATACGTTTTGATGTCGGTTTTAAATGTATTTAAATAATAAATAATGAAAAATCCCAAACTATTGATTTAGAATAAAAATCTAAATACCCATTTGATTTAAAATAGCCTGACACAAATTGATTTCTGATGACAGGTTCAATGTCAGACTTTGGGTTTCTCCCCTAAGTTGTTCAAGGTAAAACCAGCAGTCATCGTTACATCACCAACTGGGACATGGCCAAAAATCCACATGCTGTTTAATTTTTGACATGGTTGTATTATTTGTTGTGGCTTCACACTGCTTGTAAATGTTAAAGCAACTGATTGTTAAGAAAGGCCATGTTTTAAGGAATATAAATGGAGACATATTTTTCGCTGAAAATAAAGCGCCATCTATCAGTCTCACAGTCACTAAGGAAGCATACCAATAAAGTTGCGTGTAAGTGATTTTGTGGGATTTTCTTCATTTTGTGTTAATAGTTGCGATGGCAACTTTGCAAAAGCCTGGAGGGACTGTTTTTTTCAGGCTAGCGCCGTGGTAAGGACAGAGGAGAGGACCACTGGCACTGACCACTTTATTGATTTTTAGCGACTTACAAAAAACAAATTGGTATTGCAAAATTACACATCGTCAACATTCGCAATGATTTCATAAACGATACATATCGTCAACCCCTAGCTTAACGTCATAAAATTATGACCAGTCGTTATCAAAAGTCAAGCTCTGAAATTTTCAAAGCAATTTCAACAGCATTGTGGATTTCATGGACAGGACCGTCACTAATTTAAAAATAACGATTGACCTTCAATTATTTTATTTATTATTTATTGTTGTTATTGTCATTTATTTCTCACTGAACAATTTATCTATTGCTAGTGTTATACGCTTTATTATTGCTCTCTTCTTTGTTTGTTACTCATGTGAATTTCCTGAGTGAGCAATCCTAGGGGATGAATAAAATTGAACCTAAATCTAATTTAACGGGATTTAGTATTTAATTTGCAATTAAACAAATGCAACTAAATTACTGATTTTCTTACTTAAGGAGCGTGAATGGGGCTTTCCATTTTATTGAAAGTCTTTATGACATGAATGAGGGGGGGATTAAAATAATTCAGTAAATGACTGTAACAGATGATGACAAATAAAGAGTGGGAACAGAACCGAACTCCTTTTCAGTACTATTTGCAGTAAATATTTAAGATATTGTTATTTTAGTTGGTGCGCTTCTGTGACTCACTTGGACTCACACTGAGCTCAACTGGGAGCTATGATAAGATTATCTGCTCATTCTACACAAATCACTTCAGAAAGAAGGATGAATCAGCATGTACAACATTTTTTAGTATTAAGTAGTATAAGTATTGAAATAAGATCTAATGATAATGTCATGCATTTTATTTCTGAGACTCCGCTGTTTTAATAGAAAAACCAGATGAAGCGGAGGTGAGAAACATGACATGAGAAACAACTTATAATATATACTTGATATATTTTATATTTGAGGGGGCAAGCAAGACATTAAGAAGTGGAGTAGAGGAGAGAGGCATGAAATAATAAAAATATATAAAATATAATACTACATTTGGGGGGGATTTAGTTTGAGGGGGCACAACATTTATTTGAGGGGGCCAGGCCCCCTCGTGGCCCTGCCTAGGCCGGCTCTGGATACTGCAGAAGATGATTGTGTGGTGATGTCACTGTACGTGCGTGAGCTCCAGCCACTCTCGTTCTTGTTATGGCCAAGGTAAGACATGTATGCAGCTCTCTTTCAATAGTAGGGGTGGGATGATATGCGTAACTCAATTCAATATTGTGACAAAATGTGGCCCACGATCCAACGATTTCACAACACACACTATCTACAATATTGTCAGAAATTTTTAAAGCCGAAAAATCACAACGTTGTACATTCAGGTCAAATAAAGACGCTGTAAGACAAACTTGGCTGCAGTTATTTAGGAAAACCAACCCAGAACACACAGGGGTTACATTAGAAGCTTTTTTGCATCCGCTTCTTGAAATAGAAGGACACAAATATTGATGAGGAAGATAAACATTAGAATTATCTCAGCGAAATATTTGGTTGCACTTATGTGTGACATTCAAAGAAGAAACAATTGTTCTATTTGCTTGTTTAGCAAACAAGCATCTCCATAGCAACAAGGGAGCTAGTCTCCAAATCCTGGGATGATATTGCAACATCTGCTGGTTACGTTCCAAGGGTGGAGCAGAAAATGGTGAAAGAAAATAAGTAGCATGTTTACACATGATGACCACAATGAGGATGTACTACTTCACACAATGGAAATTTAAATTATAGTTGTCACTGAGCTAATCATCCCATCTTGGTTTTTATTCTATTTCAGAAAATGCCTGAAAATGATCCTGCATTTTTTAATGAATTTTAAAATGTAGCTATATGTGTTTAACCTCATTTTTATTGCAGATAAATAACTATTAAGTTTAAGTTGTCTGGGAGCAGCTAGCTCCCACTGCGAAAGAGCCTTTGCCCTATTTGGCGAACTCTCAAGGTAATGTGTCGTAAATGTCTACTTTTCCAACCCATGAACTCTTAATTCATTAACGCCCAGTTTATGACCCCACCCCTCACAAAGATCACCACCTACCCATCTCGTCATTTTCTTTCTCACTGGGTTGACGCACATTCTTCCTTGCACCATTCTCCGTGTGGGTTATGTACTCAGTGTTGTCTTAGACAATTTACCAGTACGGAACCAGTCCTGTGTTGTCGCTGCCCATGCCTCTGAGGGCTTGTTGCTTTATTGCTCAGTTATCTCTATCGAGTAATCAAAATAAACCTCTGAAGTGTGGCTAAACACACATTCTAAAGCCAAGGAGTGAAACTGTGATGATTTAAGTTCATAGTTTAATTTGCATTCAGAAGCTGTATCGCTGTCCTGTTGGTATGATGCCCTCATAAGAAATAATGCCTGCCATTGTTGCCAATGTTTCCAAACACATGCTCTCTTGCCGAGAAAAGAAATTCTCTAGTGTCCTAACCACACTTTCGAATTGTCCAGTTGTCAGATGCTCAATGGATTAAAAAAAAGTATCCATTTTTTTTTACCCGATTTCATGTGGTGAAGAAATGTTTGACTGATGGAAATTCAACGACGGGTAGAGTTCATCGCGCCAGCTCTTTTCAACACCATCACCGCACGACACATGCAACTGTGTGGAATTGGATCACGGCATTACAAAATGAGAGAAAGAAACTAAATGTATTTTTTGTGTGTGTGGATGGTGGTTTTCTTGTATTTCATGAGTTTTTTGGAAAGATATGATAATGTATTAGGGTAGTTCATAAATACGGTAATATGTTAAAACAACGGCTTGATTTTCAAATTCTGGACCCCAAAGTCCGCGTAAAATTAAGATTTAGGTGTACAACATGACTATGATGCACTCAAGTGCTCGTGCTTGCATGAAAGTTCAAATCGTTGGGCTTAGCTTTTCTAAATGCACCCTGGATAAAACAAAAAAGTTCAAAACACATTACGTAGAAAATAAGTAAGTGCAGGTTTGCGATATGCACACCTAATGTTTCTCTGCAAACAATCAAATTGTTGGCTTGTGAGAGCAGAAGACATTCATGGATGTTAAGTATAGATAACCAAGTTTACGATGCCATATTTGATAACAGGTCCCCAGCAAAGTTGATATTTCCTGCATTACTAGCACAACCAGCAAAAATGCAGTCATTACAAACAAAGCAAATTCAACGTCCACATTTTACATTTATATAAGATGTACATGATCTTTAATGTTCTTAAAGTTTATTCTGATGCGAAGTAATTGCATTTGGGTCGTGACCATGATTGATTTCATGCTGTTTCGCATGAAATACATCATACTTTGGAAGTTTCACCAAAAACTGCATCAATGGCACTTTCTAAAAGCCTCAAACATCTGTCTTACATTGAGCTTCTATGTCTTACCACCAAGCCCACAATTGTGCCTGTGCTGTTTAACTTTTTTATAGGAAAATGATAAATGTGGTGGTGTGTTAGTGATGTGTTAGTCTACACCAGAGGTGTCCAAATGTTTTATAAAGGGGGCCAGATTTGGTTAGATGAAAATGTACAAGGGCCGACCATTCGGGCTGACATTTCTTGAACCGTTACCATTGTAAATTAACTTGTAAATATGTCCTTTGCTGTCTGCCGATAGGTTGGTATTGCAAATGAGAATCTGTTGTCAATTGCATTACCAGGATCATTAAAGATTAAAATTATAATAAATTAAATACAAATGAATGATTTTATGAGTGATCTTTTATTAAATATATTGAGTTTGTTTTAGTATTGTTATTGTATTAATGAGAAGGGTGATATTGGTGTTTCTAAATTTCTCCTGTTCGCCATTGCTCAGTTGTCTCTTTCAGTTAGGGAAGAAAACTTTTGTAGTCGTGGCATCACCAAAACTGGCTTTCCCGAAAAAGAAAGTGCTCGTCCAAAGATTGCAATTTCTACGACTTAGTTATTTGAAAAAGACCACCTCGATGTTGTATATGTGCTGCTTTTCATTTCATGAATTTTGTGCAAATGTGCTTGCATTAAACTACCGGAGACTTACCACAATAACATTGGGTATTGTTGAAATGTGTGTGGGAGACTTAGATTTCACAACCTCTGAAATTATTAAAAGGATTGCCGCAATATTTTGCATTTTATGGACAGTAATGTCTTTGTCAGTAAGCTGTAGTGTGGCGAAAAAAATGTCATGCTCATAAAATTTCAAATATCGAAGCCGATTGTTTTAATATTTGTAGCGCCCGTTTGAAGTTGACATACTGTAAGTAGTGATGTTCACATAAACTTTGAAGAATGATTGCAGTTTGTGTACATAGAGTGATTTGAAACGTCACGGTTGTGTTTAGCATGCAGTGCAAACAGATAAATCTGATGAAAAGTTGAATGGCAATAAAAAATGCTAGCCATATCTCTGTTTTTAAAAGACAGTTTGTAATTTTAGTAATGACACAAAGTCAATGCAAAGTGTTTCTTTGCGGGCCACATAAAATGACATGGTGGGCTGTATTTGGTCCCCGCCCCTTGAGTTTGACACCTATGCCATCAGCGATATAAGGATGAGCATTTGTGTATTTTATCACAAACAAAAGAAGGGAAGCCAATGATTCAGTGGATGGGTTAACATGTTATTTGAAGTGGTGAGATCCCCCATTGTATCCGTTGGTGGATTACATTTGTCAATCAAATGTTTCCACCCAAACAATGAGGTCTATTCATTGATTCTTCATAACAAAACTGGGGTCAACAAAGGGTTCTCAATAATGAGCTAATATAACGAAATACAAATTAAAAATTGGGATGAAAAGGTTTGGGGTGATTTCATCATCAAGAGCCAAATACATCTGTGGAAACTGAGCTGAACAACTGTGAACAACTATGAGTTACTTTGCTCTACTTTGTAAAATGTTCTAAATGAAACTGTATCCACAAAACGACTGACACTGTCACAACAGATCTCTGGGAAATGCATGCACCCCCAGTGACCTTGGATCTTAAATGTGGTCAAATAAAGTAGAAAAATTCAAAATCACAATTCATTTTTGTCCTTGTCAAATGTTGATCAGTTTGGGCTGTATTCTCATAGACAGGCACATGTGCGCTCAGTGTAAAATCCAAAAACTTTCATTTTCATGCTGAGGTAAGTAGTTAAGCGTGTTCAGGAATTTAGCAGATCATGCTGGCCGTTCGGGCAGACCCCAGGGCATTTTCTTTTACACCGCCACCATTGGCGCACATGGCAATTTAGTGACACATTAAACTTAATCAGATAAAATCCCACATGGATACAAATGTCAGAGATGTGATCAATGATGTCCTGGTAAACATGACTCATCCACTTTGCGCGCTTCCATCTTCTGCATGGACTCCAGCAATTGTATTTCTGCTTCTGCAATTTCATGGACTATGCCAGGGGTCGGGAACCTTTTTGGCGGACAGAGCCATAAATGCCCATTTTTTTAAAATAATTTCCCGTGAGAGCCATACCATTTAAAAAAAAAACGATAGGTTAAATACAATCAAATGCATGTATTTTAATTAAAACCAACGATTTTTTGAGTGTACTAACATATTCTTTTTAATAAAGTTTTTAATGTCGCCAAAAGAGGATAAGCAGGTCGGCTGATGGATGGACGGGTCTTATATATGTCGGAATGTTCCCTCACATTGGTCTGGTAGAGCTTCTCATCCAAGAGGCTTCTGCTGAGTTGCAATTTTCTCACTAAGACTCAAGAGGTGGGTAATTTCTCAGCCAATTACCTTGTTCAAATTTACGCAAAACCCACTGACATACCGAGGCGTATTTTGTGATGCATTTCACTATCTGTTTGCTCAATAATCCATTAGATCCACGGAAAAGAGACACAATCCTTTAGTGAATTGCGGCCCTGTGAGTTTGGGATTTCAAATTGGGCTACTGTAAAATGTTGCCCTTATGATTTACGTATAAGACATGCCGCAGCCACAAACGTATTGACTCATAAATTTCCCAGCAAAGTTTGCAGCTGGTTCATCCACAGATGCTTAAAAGAACTTGTGTGTCAGTGGAACATTATGCACACTGTCACTGATAGGAGATCGTCACAGGAAATACCTGAAAGTAAAAGAAGACTAAAACAGCTGCCCTCCACACCAAAAAAGGTTATAAAAATAATGCTTAAAATACTGTTCTTGGTTGTTTTTCTAACACAGTAGGATCATTTTCTTTTTTGCTTCATATTTTTATATCTGACGCATGGGGAGTCAATGCCTCATCAGTCACATGTTACTGCTACCAAATGTTAATCAACGCTAAATATTCTTTGCCACAGCTAATGCAACATTGTCATATATTGTTCAGTCACCGTGGGGTGTTTAAATGGATTTTGATGGCTTTAAATCCATCTCTGCACTCTGTTAAGTAATCCTTAATCATCCAGTCGAGCCTCAACAACTTGACTACTGTCTGCATGTTTGACAGGAATCGCCCGCATGGCTTACTACAGTGTGTGTACACTTCGAATGTTCTGCAGGAAGTGTGTCTGTAGTGTTATTTGACTTTGTGCCCATAAGCCGCGATTCTTGTTGTTTCTCATCACACCGCTGCAGTCGGCTAGAACTAAAAGCTTAGTGGCCAATTAGTGTATGACCTCTGGGTTGGCTCTGCCAGCCCCATGGTGCCCCCCTGTCCTGACAGGCTGTGACATGGCAGGCCAGCACCTAATTGGATCAACAGGATTTCTCGCATTCCAACCATGCTGATGTTAGGGGCGGGTTGAATTGTAGCAGAATTTTATCAGAAAGATGTGAAAACACATTAACTGAGATACACATAAAGCAATTTACCCTAATGCTTTATTTAAACTTAATGACAGGGTTTTTCAATATGAACTGAATTTTAATATTGAAAATATTGAACATTCAAACATTTATTTATTTATTTATTTATTTATTTTACCTCATTTGAACATTTGAGCCACAGTCCTTCCTCTCTTTAGGTAGAACATTTCAATATCTGTATTTTTTAATATGCATGATCTGAATGGTTGAAAATATTACTAGGTACATTGTCAGCAAAGCTGATGTAAGATGACAATGCAGTAATGATTGTCTGAAAACATCTTTTTTCGAATAATCACTTTGTCACTACTTGTATTTATAGACCTTACATTAGTCATGTTGAAAATAACTGATGATTTTCTTCACCTCAATCTAAATATGTCAAAGTTGCAGCAAAAACGCTGAGTCAATAATTTAGAAATGACAGAACTTTGCTCTACTGCCACCAGGTGGTCAACCCAATAAAACGTGAAGTACGTTTATCATGTTTATTAAATTAATTTCGACATTGGCCGAGACTGAGTTTTGCTGCTGCAGACATGACACTTGAAGAGGAAGCAATTGAGCACAATATAAGTAGCCTACAATATCATTCTATCAGTCTATTGAACCGTCAGGCGGAGGGAGGATTGTGTATGAGAGAATTAAGGTCCAGGCATCATAGCAAACCACTTCCCTCCCTCTGCAGCGCATTTGGCTCCAATTAGCAAGCAGCCCCCCTCTAGCCCCGGCTTCCTCTTTATCTCCTTTTTCTTCTAATGTTCTTTCTTCCAGCTCCCCCCTTACATGAGCGGCTTCCTACACCATGCAACTGACACAATTACCCCAAGTAGCTTTTGCAATGAGGCTGTCTTTGTTCAAGAGCAAGAACCAAGTGTGGGCGTGCGTGCGTGCACGTGCAAATTTGTGAGTTTAATTTGTAAGATAACCCTTATCCTCCCACTGCATTTTAGTTTAACAGGGCACCACCAAGGCAGACCTTGTCTGTTTTGAGATGCAAGTACACACACTCACAAAATGAACAAAGCCTCCTTAGTAATTTAAGACTGAACATAGAGTACATATTGCAATGAAATTTAACAGCCTGAAAGCAGTTTAAAGTTGTGGCAAACATTGTACCTTCTGTTTTTGACTCTTTTGTCTTATCTGGCCTAAATTTGTAACAAATTAGAATCACTCCTCATCATTATACATTCTATTAACTGTCTATTGACTAACTAGCAGACAATTATTGGGTGTGACCTGTTGAAAATCCATCAATCTATCTATTTCCTATACCGCTAGATTAATGAGTGAGTTGACATAAGGCTTATACCCTGGAATGACAATTATTCACTATATAATTATATATTATATAGAGCAGGGGTCTCAAACTCAATTTACCTGGGGGCCACTGGAGGTCAAGTCTGGGGTGAGGCTAGGCCGGATTGGGTTTTTTTCAGGGACCCCTGATATAGAGTCTTCAATCAACCTAAGAAGCATGTTTTGGAAAGTGGGAGGAAGCCAGAGTCCCTGGAGAAAAGACATGGAAGCAGGGGGAGGACTTGCAAACGTATGCACAGAAAGGAAACCCATATTCAAACCGTGCACATGCATTAATCGTGCCACCCTACTGAAACATGTCAGGTGATTTTGGAATACCATGTGGTTCCAATGTGGACCACTTAAGTTTGAGAAAATTGTTCAATTAAATCAATCGAGCTTGTCAATGTATGGGTTGAATGTTTTCCATTGTTCCATCAACGTTTCCAATTCAGGGACACGAGAAGCCAGAGCCTGGCTTTAAATTGGACTCTATCCTTGTCACCAGTCAAAGATACAATAAAGACAGACAACCTTACACACTGGCAAAGATTGGAAAGTGAATTGAATTCATGTAGCCTGTAAGTTGGTCAATTGAATACTATACCAATACAATTTATATTTAAGATACCATAGTAACTCAGGTCTATAGGAAATAACGTGAGGGACAAAGATAACGGGTAATGAAACAGATTATCTACATATTAAACCCTTATAAATCTTCTCTGCATTATTAAATGCTGTCTTGTAATGGCATAAATCTATTTTATTGTCTGTCCAAACTCCCCTATTGGGTGTCTCTCTTCTTTTGTAAATTAAATGTTTTTCGGTTAATGCAGAAGTGAATGGCTTCATTGGTGTTTATTGATTGAGTGACTTGACTGCTGGATGAACTAACAAGATCAATTCTGGGTGTAGTATTACGATTATTCTCTATCCTCATATTCACTTAACGGACAGTGTGTATTATTTAGTGACATCTAGTGGGGAACTAATAGAATGCAATGATACAAATTCAATGCGTGTTAATTTTGAAGCACGTGCACTACAGTGCCACACAGACAAAAATGTTGCAAGCCTACCACAATGTCTTCTAATTTTCCCTTTAGTGACAAAGTGCATTGTATTTGTTACACAGGCTATAGTCATTGATGCAGCAAATTTGCAATTTTTGTCCTCTTTGGGGTTCCATAGTAGAAAGATGGCAGCGTCTGATACCGCGATGCTTGACCCATGTAACAAAATTAGAGATTACCACACTCGTGGGATTTTAAAATGGCTGATCATTAATCAATCACAAGGTTACACACTGTACTTCTAATATGCATTACATTATGAAATTGTTTGTGGGTATCCAATTATTTTGCAACCGTACTGTATATTCACGGACATTCTATCAGAGCTAGGATGCAGGAGGTTTTCCCATTTCTCCTGAGTCAGTAACTTTGTTTCATTTGTTCAAACTTTTATTGGGTCTTCATTAGGTTTATCCTCTGGCTTGTGGTAATTTCTTATAAAGAATGTTCCCAGAAGCATCTGGGACAGATTTACATAATTCTAATATATGTTTTTAGACTATTTATGAGTGTGGTCACTCTATCCCAAAAAAAACCCCAAAAAACAGTGATAAGGTGATAACTTTGGAAAACAAACAGGATACATTTAAGACACATTGTATCATTCTCTGTTACTGTATATACTGAGGGTTTGATTTCTAGATAATGGCACGATTCTCTCTCTTTTAGTCATCGTACGAAAGTAAACTGTATTGGATTTCATGGGTGACACTATGCTTGTGTATTTGTGTGGTCATAGGATTTGTGACAATCTTATCTTTTATTTCAGACAGACCATCTGTGGAGGAAGTTAGAGTTCACCAGTGTCAAAAAGGAAGATGAACAGTCCCTGAACCAAATCCAACAGTTCCTTGGTGCTCGGTGGGATGTGAAGCTGTGGTGAGTCATGTGTGATGATGCATACTGTAAAATGCAAGTCACGTCCGGACCTTTTAAAACTGTAGTGACAGACTGTTAACTGTCTGATGATACATTTAGATGATTTAGATTCTCAAAATCGAATGTTTTAATCATTTAGAATCGTTAACTTCAGATTTTAGAAATGCAGCAATAAGCTTGGTTTATTCCATAATGATTCATAAATACATGTACAATAACACATACCAAACGTTTAGAAGATTATGTTTTAGCTTTTTGAAGAGACCAATGGACGGCATGAAATGTTCCCACCTACACAGTATGAGAGGGTGCCAAATTGTGGTTAACAGTCAAAGCTGATGCAGATGTCCCAGGGTTTTCGTTTCTTGTTAGCGACGGGAAAGAATCTGGCCAACTGACACATTAAAAAGGGTCCCCCGGCGAGGAAAGGAAGCCAGAATGCCACTTCACTTCCTTTAGCTGCAACACAGACACACACAAACGTTCAGAGTTTGCCATACACTGTTTTACTATGTTTCGGTATCACAACTAATGGGGGGGATGACTGGGGTTGGATAAGCATGACTCTGCAGCCTTGGGAGATTTATGAGAGCTCATATTTCATGAATATTCTTGCACCATTTGTATTTGCATTTGTATATGAGATTCTAAGAATAAGAACAAAAGACCAGAAGCGAGGACAATAGCACAATTGTTAGTGTTCGGAGAAGGGCATAAATGATGAAAGAGGTGCAAAACAAGACAGGGGGTTGGAAACATGTCATTAATTATAGACAATAATTATGTTGCAGTCATACCTGACAGTTTTGAGAACATTCCAAGATCATGGTGGTCCCACAGAGTTACTTTTTAAATGGTGCAATGACAGAAGATGTCAGACATCATCAACTGGTCCATTCCAGCATTTGTTTTAAAAATTAAAATAATTTTAAAACAATGACATATATGGAGACTAATTAACTTTACATGTATATTTTGGAATGCAAGAATAAGTGTCTGGAGAAAACTCATTTAGCACAGATTAAAATCTACAATCTATCAACTGTGAGAGATTGTGCTGATCATTACATCAGTTCTGCCTAAAATCACGATTAAAAAAAAATAGTCATAACATATGCTAGAACAAAGGAAAAACATAATCATTGCGCGCAACACTTTGGCAGCTGTTTGAAAAACAGAGATACTCTTATCACACCTATTTCAAAGTGGTCACCTCATCAACAAATTTCCCAAACTACTCCAAAACAGAGAAGAAACAGCATGAAATCAAGTAGCACAGCACATCACACTGTAGACATCAAACAATGTTTTCAGGGTTCAAACAAATTTTCCCCTTCAATGACCACACCTCCATTCATTCCACTTCTTGCCCTATTATTCGAGAAAGCCGTTTAACCCATGTCTGTGACCGCGGGTCAGTCTTTCAATTAAACCAGTAAATGTGAGTGAATCAAGCTGGAAAAAATCCTGCTTTCCAGGTGAGTTGAATTCAAGTTGACCAGCTCAGACTGCGGTCACAGCAGTGCCCCCATTCTCGACTTTGCTGGGTTTGACTCACTTGGCTGTAAAAGGACACCATTAGCCAAAAGGCTCATTAAGCCATTTTTCACCAATTACTTTTCCTTTACACGCAACACTCTCAGCCGGAGGGCTCTTGTATTTTTTTACAGAAAGAATGAGGCAAATCAATGCTCTGTAGAAAGTAAGAATAGAACAGATCTATTAAAATAGGCTGTTATTGTTATCAATCCACTAATCGAAGCTGCGATAATGGCTCAGACTCGTTCTGTTTGTGCTGAAGTGTAGCTGGTATTCTCAGCAGGAATTTGGGATGTACTATGTACCGTAAATTTCGGACTATAAGCCGCTACTTTTTTCTCCAGTTTTGAACCCTGCGGCTTATATATGTTTTTTCCATGAATTTTCTCATGACTAATACACTTATACACTCATAAAAAGATTGTGGACCGCTGTTGTGCTGTTATGTTAATAAAAGTTATGCGTCCCTAAACAATAATCTCTTTCCTGACAATCATCTTTGTGTATATTCTCTTACAAATGGTAATTAAACATTAAAAACCTTACCTTTGTAAATAACTCGTGCGCACATGCGGCTTATAGTCCAGGGCGGCTTATATAAGTATAAAACTAAAAAAATCATGAATATTAGCTGGTACGGCTTATAGTCCGGTGCGGTTCATAGCCCGAAATTTATGGTACGTATTTATTAATTTTTTATTTTTTTATTTACCCTCAGATCATGTTGGAGGGAAGCCTCGCAGAATTGAATCGGATCTAAATGGAAAAGGAGAAGCGAGCAATTCTCTCTCGGTCTCTCCATTTATCAATAGTCGCTACAGCAGATTGTTTACTTTTCACTCGTAGCTTGTAGCATATGGGTGACATCATGCAGTGAAAGGAAACTTTGATTCTTTCTTTCATCTACACGTAACTGCTTCAAACAACAAGGCGCATGTATGTCGGAATAGTTATGATTGTCTTATTGCCAATGTTTAATGTTATGTGTTCTGTTGATATATTGTTATTCTGTTATATGGTCTGTATTGCGCTTTGTACAGCTACAGCTGTTGTGAAAGCGCTATATAAATCAAGATGTGTTATAGTTTCCCAGTTTGTTCTTTAATGCTTACTATGCAATTAGTAATAAAGAGAGTATCCAAACAAAACACTTTTTTTTTTATTTTTTTAACAAAGATAAAAATCGCCGGGGATCTGTAAAGTCCCTGGGATGGACGGAAACACATTTCCTGTTCCGCGTTAACGTCTCTGTTTGGGTCAAGTCAGACACATGTCCATCCTGTTATGCTTTGTTCACTCAGGATGCAAAATGAACTGTGGCGTGGTGTGCCTTGCACAAGGTTGATTTCCCTTCACTTGCTTGTGCAAGCATTATTAGGGTTGTCAACCCCCTAAAAAATAAATAAGGGACATCTCATCAACAGGAATGGCCGACCTTGATGCCTTCATTGCCTTATAGGCTTGATTTGGGTTTTATTTCCAATTAATTTTGGTGGGTGAAACAGTTTTTAACTAATTAAACATGATTTGAATAAGATGCACTTTTTAAATGACCCAAAAAAGTCACAAGGGGTCATTTTGCTGTTCAAACGTATGTCGCTGTCATCAATGCTGCTTTGTTGCTATTAACAGTAACGAGAGCAGATTCTGTATCATCATACTCGTGTATGAATATGCTGTTAGCTCATTGGTCACAGAGGAAGGGGAGATCCTTGGACTGTTCCCAGCGTAAGTTGTCATATCGAGGGCACCGTTGTTCATTAATTCCATCGATATTTTACAAACTATTTTTGACTCACTCTGTACTAAGGGACAAAGTGCGGCCCTGTTCAACTCAATATGAGACAATAAATACGATTCCATTTTTCAAGGGACAGTTTGCAAAGAAAAAGAACCAATTTCATCATTTCCGAAGCAACAAGGATGACACAGCAACAACAGCTGCTTTATTCTTGTAATCCGGGACCGTCAATAAGCACACAGCTGCTTGTGAATTTGGCAGCCTTATTGGGGAATGATTGACGGTTGCAGAGTATTCTGTGAGGTTGTTTGTTATACTGGTTCGTACTCTGCACTACGAACGTGTATTTTCCGGTTTTGATTACCGACTCGAGCTTTTGGGGGAGGGGCGGAATGACGATTGATGGAAGCGCTTTTAAAATAACTCGGATGAATATAATATGAGGTGGCATGGTGACGCACTGGTTAGCACGTCGCCTCACAATTTAGAGGTTATGGGTTCGATTCTGGCCCCGGCATGCTCTCCTCTGGGTTCTCCGATTTGCTTCTATACATTCCAAAAATGGTAGGTTGATTGAGCAGTCCAAATTGCCCATAGTTGTGAGTCCTGATGATTGTTCATCTCTGTATACCCTGCAATTGGCTGGCAATGAGTTCAGGGTGTCCCCCGCCTACTGCCCAAAGCTGGCATAGGCTCCAACACGCCCGTGACCCTTGTGAGGTTGAGCAGTCCAGAAAATGGATGGATGGAGCATAAGGATAGACTGACGATGATGGACTTGTGCTCAGGTGGTGAACAAAAAACAAATGACGTGCCTTGCAAAATTTGGTAAATTGTCCACCTCTGGTGTTTACGGAATCGAGTCAGTACTTGACAAGTTTTTTGGTTGACTCAGACTCAGCCATTGGACTCGCAAAATATTTGTTTCTTATACTAGTGGACAACTCCCCTGCTCCTCCACCCATTCAAATTAAGAGAGACACATTTTACAGTGGTGTGTAATTTTTTTCTGCCGGTCAGATTTGATGAAACTTTGTCTGCATGTTCCAAAATACTTCAAAATTATGTCGTTATAAATATTGCAGCTAGCTTTTGACACTTTTTAGGTGGTCAGAGATGAGTTATCCCACCGTGCTTGCCTTAAATATAGAAACACAGCATGAAAATCATCATATTGAAATGGCGAGAGGAGGTTCCACTTTACATCATAACTAAAAATAGATGCAACAAACATATTTTTAACAAGCCAGAGTTGATTTTTCTAAGAGGAGCACAAAACAGAGCACACGAATGTGTTCTGAGCAATTCAAAAGAATATTGGGTTTGTTGCATGAATTGGAGTATATTTTAAAGCATACAAAGCTGTCAGGGAGGTGCTTGCTGTCTATGATTAAGTGTTGAATAGGAACTCACCTTTTATTTCAACTCCATACGACTTTATTTAGCGACTGCCCTCCTGACATGCAATAAAATCAACTCAACTCCCTCGAACTGCGTGACCTTTCTGGTGATTATCGAAGTAACACTGCCCCCTAGCAGTGTAGCATGTGAAGGATGTTATTTCAAAAAATATAAAAGTTGAAAAATGTCCCATGTCACAAAACTCAAAAGAACTAGAGCAAAAAGAGGCTGACATTGTATTTTAATCCATCTGAAGGATACCATAGCATTAAAGACCATCATACTTTACACTGTTCTAAATGTTTAAATTAATTATCCATTAATCATCTTTTCTTGCATTATTTTATCTGTTTTTCCTCCTTTGCTGAAGTCATTTCCCCTCCTCCGCTTTCGCTGTGTCATGTTTGAACCTGAACGTGGGAAGGCCAGTTGGTTTGATTTTGTGTGGGGTGTTTCTTTAATCCCAGCTGAATATGTTGTCTGTGAATGCATCTTTATCAAACAGTTTCTTGACTACTGTCCAACACTCTGCTGACTGCATGAGCCAAAACAACTTAGTATTCCGTCTTTCAAATGTTTAGATTGTAATATATCATTGTGTATCATAGATGCAGAATACCACAGTATTATTTTTACATTCATTTCTACTTCCTCTGTGGTCATCTTAAGACAACCATTGAGCTGATCAGATACTGGATGGTATCATGAGATGTCTTTCCTTAAGGCATAAAGTTCACGTAACCTTGCACGTAACCAGTATAATTCCAAAACTCATTAGTGAAAACTAATACTTTTCAATTAGTGCAAGTCTGTTGCAGTGAGCTGCGTAGATCCGCTAAGAGGCGAGTCAGACAAGGTTTGGGTACGTTCACAGATGCATGCAAGATGACACCGTTAACAAAAGGGCAGTATGCACCGTTGTGGGCGTGGACATAACCAATTGATTCAGCACCAATCGAAGCGGCTTCTCTGATCATCCTTGAATTTGTGAAAAAGAAATTGATTTGCTTGAGTTCGGGAAATTGAATTAAGCCTACAGTTGTTACATTTAGGAACTGCAGACAAGTAAATGGTGTAAATTGGTCCAGGGAGATGCCAGATCTGTCCTATGAAGGAGGCAATTGGAGAGCGCCTTCCACCCCAATCATTTGTGTTTGTGCGTGACACCAACCCCCTAAGCTGATGATGACTTTAAAAATCTAATAAAGATAAGAATAATTACAATACAGTACTTAATAATGGTTTATTTTTCATAGATTCAGAGGTTTTCGATGCACGCTGTTGTCATATTTATGAATAAAATACGAAGACATCAACTTTCTACTAGCTCTTGTGATTTGCTCTATCAAAACAACAGTAGTAGTGCTTTCAATGCGGAACTCCCAGTAAATCAATTCTCACCTTTTCTAAAATAAAGTTAATTTCATTAAGAACAACTATTGTATCGGCACGGAAACATTCCGCCACCCAGCTTCTTCTGATTATTTGGCAAAATGCATAGGAATAAATCCTGTAGCAATCTTTTAGCACCATCTAGTGACTTTTGACTTCCATTGCAGATTATTCAAGTTTCTTTTTTCTTCTTTTTTTTAATCCTGATAGGGAAAATAGTTTTACATCTCATTATTGTAATTAATTTAAATTTAAATGTGCTCTAAGTCAAGATATAAGATTAAATGATATATAGAATATACTATATGTGTACTTCTAGAAGCCAATACTGTACAGCATGTCTTTTGAATTTACTGAATGTTGTGATGTATTTACTCTTAGAAACAGTATTATGCATTGTACTTAATATATTATTTCCAGATCTGCTGATTATTACATTTGAGAGACCAGGCAAACATTTATTTAGTTTTACCACTCCTACAGCTTTCAGACTTATTTCAACTTGGTAAAATACACTTTAGGTTATAAACATAGGCCTATATTCTCTCTGCTCTGCTGAAACAACACCTATGACTGTTGTGAACTACAATCAAATTCAGAACCTCCTTACAGTTAACGACAGTTAGCTGTTATGCTGCTGGCAAATTGAATAAAAAGCCAACTGAAGTGATGTCCGCTTAAAGTGTAAATGCTGTTAACTCCAGATTTAAAAACTAAGCTTTTTACTCCATCTAGTTGATTAATAGCACATTGTGGTCACCACTTCTTCTCTTCCTCCTCATGTAGAAAGGCACTGTAACAGAATAGTTACTTTTTTGGGGGGTGTTATTAATATGTAACGCCGGTACATGTACATATCCACACCCAAGACAGGAAGGAATGAATGATTTTTAAAAAAAGAACAGTGTCTTTACTATATAAAAGACCAAAACAACCCCAAAGTGCAATAGGTCAACAACAATCACAACACCATCATTTGAGTTTTAATAAGTTCTCTTTTTGGGGGGGGAGGGTCTCTTGGCTTAGAGAATTCCGAAAATGCAAATGGTATACACCACATAAACAACAACACAAACATCAACACAAAATGCTCTGACAGCAGCAATTTTACCAGCATGACCGTTCCAAAATAAGTCCAGAGGAGGTCCCTGCTGTGCGATAGGTTTTCAGGCACCAAGGATTTGTGTGCGTATGTCACGCACGCACAGAAGGGGGAGAAAGGCAACATCTGCCTGCAGACCGCAAGACGGGGGCGTGATATGACAGGGGCGAACATCTAAAAAGAGGCGTACCCCCAGAAAGGGTTGTCAACTTGTATTTCATGACGTATTCAGACCACTCTCGAGAAAGGACGTGGAGGGGGCGGTGCTTGGTTCTGAAAGCCACGCCCCTAGATGATTTCATATTAAATGAGGTCGGAACAGACGAGTGCAGTCATCAGTACAGTAACAACACGGACTTCATTCACCAAAACACCGGTCGTCATGCTTCAAGGATGCGTCGGTACATCCTCCGTTACCCTGGCAGGAGAGTTGGTCCACTTTCTACCGCCCTCCTGTGAACTTTCCACGGCCACAGCAGAACGCAGCGGCTATGGACGGATACCGGTGCCCCTGTGCGGCATGCAAATACGTACTCTGACGTCGGCGATCATGTGGCTTTTGGCGTAGATCCTCCTTGTGATCGCCAATTTTTCTCTCTGCTGTTGCCTGTTGTCTGCCTAGCTACTGGAGCTACAGTGTTTTGGACAGCTTTCGCGCAATCAATCGCTTTGGGATTGTAAAGCACGAAACCCAGGCATCGCGACAGAACAGTGGACAGGTAAGAAATAATCCTAGTTTTCATTTAGCGCTGAAGTCCTGCAAGTCAAAAGTGGATGTATTCGTCTGTGGAACCATTCTCTCCTTCTCATCTTTTGCGCGTCTTCTAAACAGCTCAGCGTCTGCGTCTAAATATTCAACTTGTCACCCTACGTGAACTTTGCTTGCCTGCTTTTCTCCACCTGCGCGCTAAATGTGCCCATCAAGTTTTGGGACATTTTGGGTACCCTCCCCACCTATGTTCGAGTACTACTCTGAAACGCCGTCGCCGAGTCGACAGACGGAAGGAAGCCAGGCAGAAAGTCGGGGAACTAGAAATGTCTGGTCGACTTTTCCTCCTCCTCCGTGTGTCGACATAACCAGCAAAACATGGCCGTCCTCTGCCGACATGTTGTTACGTCGCTGGCGAGAAGGAGGGGAACGTTTGGGAAGCGGGAGAGCATTTCCCCGCGCCGCTGTCACACCTCAAGCGGGGAGATAGCGTTCGGCTTGACTCCCCCGTCGCTGCATCCGTCCAGGGGTCTGAGTGCAACTTTAGGAGTCCCCTGTTGTTTAGCCACTTCGAATTGTGATGGAGGCGGCGTAACGCGGCCAGTCGGTGACGCCTCCTCCCAGCCGGGCGCAGGCTGAGGCTCACTGAGGCTGCGTGCAGGCTCCCTTAGTGGAGCTCACTTTCACTGCAGTGGCCCGCTGCAAGACGCCAGGCGCGGTTCTCTCTGTCCCAATGTCAACTTTGGGGGCAGACCTATTGCCTCTTGCTTCAGATAACAAATTGTGATTCTTTGGTTGTGATGGGAGCTTTGCATCACAACACTGTGTGAACGTACACTTAGGGAACAATTTTGCTTTTTCTTTTGATACATTTCTTGTTAAATCTGTCTGTCATCATTTTTTAGCCGATGCCAAGACAACTTCATCAATTCTAAAGCATAAAGTACAACAAATTAGAAGTCCTGCTTTCAAAGATTATTTCACTTGGTATAATCAGAGAGTATGTCAGTTTCACAGAGGTGTTGATTTAAATATTTAAATGTCTTGTATTTTGACTCTTGCCAAGCCAAAGGAGATAAGACAGAATATCAGAAAGCAGCGATGATTAGCAAAGGTTTGCACAAGGCGTGAATGTAGATTTTTCATCAGGGTTCGTTCAAGGTCGCAAAGACGTTTGCCAGATATTCGCTAACAGTTTTAATAGTTGTCAACAGTTTTTCTTGTCGCAAAGAAAACGTTTCTTTGCGACAAGAAAAAAACTAACCATTCGCGAGTGTTTGCAACCTTCTAGGAACCTGGCAAAATATATAATATTTCATAAGAAATTAGATCGCCATTGTACCTAAGATACAATAATTTATATGCCTGTAATTATCTTGGAAAGCTTAAAATAGTGAGTTAGAACAACAACATAGCCATCACGCTAGTGGGAACAATAACAATGAGATGATTTACCCCCAAATCATTTAAGCAAATGTGTTGTTTTAGAAGTGCGTGTCAAACTGGTTGCCCTTCGTCTTAACCAGTACCCAAGAAGTAGCTTATTTCCAAAAAGTCGGTGGCGGCTGCCTTAGACTCTGAAAATGTTCTTTGTGTTTTGGCCCGTCAGCGAATGTATACTGATTGTGTTCTTAATTTAAGTCTTTTTGAGGTTCATTTTGTGTTGTAGCACTGGTCCTTTGTAATGTTTTCTACAGTTTTCAGTTCTAGAAACTAACATATTTATCATACTGGTAATTATGCATCGTTCCGTGTGCAATAGATTTTACCGAATGTACACACTCTACGGAAGCTTTTGCTCTGCGTGTGTGCGTGCGGATAGTTGTCTGGATCGTTATTGGATATGACACGCTTGGCTTTTGAAGACGTATGGTGTACATGTGCCAATCCCCTCCTCACACTGGGATGACCTAAAAATTCCATGTTTGTGAACACACACTACTCAGCTGCAGCACCCAGTCAGCCTGAGATCTAAGTGGGTTTGATCACAGTGCAGTTAACCTCCTGTCATACTTTCTAGTACCTGCAATTCCTCCGGGTATAAACTTGTCGCCTCACACTCCTGCTCTGTACATGTGAAGAGCTTTCCGGCTCATGTTTGTTCGCATGTTCGCCCGTGTGTGATGTAGCTAATCGAGGATAATGTATCATTTAGAGTGACAGCGGGCTCGATTCTATTGTTGCAATAATGAATCAAAGAAGGTCTCCTAGGAATCAAAGTAAAGCGTGATTTGTCTGTACATTCTATTTCAGCACAAATGTAGACCAAATTAGCACCTTTTTATATAGCTACGTCTGTTGTAAGTAAAAAAAAAAATAATAAAAATGCTGATGATGACAGATGTATTTTGTGGAGGTGGGGGTTGGAGTGATGGCAGAATTGCTCAAAGGATTATTCACAAGCGTACAGATGTCGCGTCATCATTGCTACACAGAGCATTTAAGGTCAACTTCAAATAATAGTTTATTTTTGTTGATGGTAACGTATCACACGGCCGTCAGTTGCCATTCAAAGCACCATTCATGATCAAATTCTGTGTAACCCGCTTCTCACGCCCAAGTCAACTGCAGTAGGTTGTACAGGACCTGGAACAGGATAAAGCTGTGTAGAAATTGGATGAAAGGACCCAGACATGAATTGTTGTTACTGTTGATAACGCTGAGAAATCCACTCTGCTTCCCGGAGGTGTTTCCTTCTCTTCTTTCAGCGGAGTGGAAACGGGAATGACTGGCTCTGTCAAATGTTGTGAGATAGAAAATCACTATGCATGAAGAGCCGCCATCAAGTTTTAATCCAGAAACAGAATCAAAGGACATTTCATTAACTGTCTTATTTGTTTGTTGTCTGACTTCTGCTGCAGCTTCGCTATTGTTTTGTCATACAAATGTGTTTGTTTGCAACTTTTGTATACATAATCATAAGATATACTGTATTTAATGACAGGGAGGTTAACTGCTGTGATTAAACCCACATAGAAAATGTATTTATTTGTTTTACTGTATTGTTAGAGGGGTTTGGTGTGGAAAATGATTTCCTGTTACAGAGCCATGGCCCGACCCCAGGCCCGTCAGACAGAGAAGAAAAATTGTGAGCAAGGTCTGAGCATTCAAATGGTCTTCTGAGTGATTGGACAAAAACTCACACTCCTACTGTATATCTTGAAAGTATTACCAGAAGCTATCATAGCTGCGGGTGGGAGCCCATTTCCATATCATTTTCCATTTACAATTGCTGTAAATGTAATTACTCATTGTCCCAATATTTATGTATTTTTTTTTTAATAGATGTCATTTATGGAATACAGAGCACAACTAGATGGGCCTGAATACATTGTGTGTGTGATCGTGTGTGTGTGCGTGTGTTAGTTTAAAGGCTTGTTGATAACTTTTTACTTTGGTGAAACAATAATGTTGTGTGTTTGTGTTATTTTTGGCTGTCTTGCAGTGTTGTTTTGTTTTTGTTTTTTTCAATTGACATCAATAGCTTTCAGCATCTGCTGACTCTACATAAAGCATTCAAATCATGTTTCAAGCCGCCCTCGGTCTTTACACAATATAAGTCATAGCACATTTGAAAGATGAATCTGATCAGCTCGGCACTGCAATGACATCACCAACAGTGACGTGATTTAGTTTCAGTTTGTCAGATGTTGTTTTGTGACTAATGCTACCAGAGATGTTAGGTCATCACCTGTTTTATGAGGCAAGTTGGTATGAACCAGATGGAAATGTCTTTGTTTTGCAGGACTGAAAGATTAATTGCATTTGCAACATAACCATAATTTGATTAAATGGGATTTGCTCATTGGAAGTGGTTAGGGGTTAGGGTTCTGACTTGTCACTGGGAACTAAATGGAAGGGTTCAAAGTAAGCAGCTCCATGAAAGGTGTAATTCGGTGTGCATAAATTTTGGTGGGTGTTCTGTCTAGGCTTTTGAGTATTCAAATTATTCAGTGTCTTAAAAGTCAGTTTTTTTTTAATTGTAAGAATTGTAATATGGTTTAAATAATTTTAACTTCATATTTTACACAGTGACGTTCTGGTGCATTTGAGGACTGACGGAAACCCCAGTATAGTAGTTTTACAGGAGAACCTGGATTTATTGTGTATTTTACATAAGGAACACAAACGAACCCCCGTGATAACCATTCAGCTGCTGCCAAAACAACCATCCCTAATATGCATAGCATTATTTTACATGTATAATTTACTCACCTCATCTTCTCTCCATAAACATTTATTCAATTCCATGCAAAGAATGGATATTCTCCGTTTTTACGTGCTTACAAAAAATGTGCTTGGTCACCCAAGGACTTGTATTTCACCGATAACATTAGTGGATAATATTATATACATAGGTCAACGCTACACTTGAGTGACAGAATTTTGTTGTCGTGGTGGAAGCTTACTGAGCGTCACGATTACACCTTTACAAAGCATTGAGGACATGAATAGATTTTTGCCACTTCCTGGCTCCCACCTTTGTTGGAACAGTTTGGAACTGGACATTTCTACCTGATACATTGCACCAGTGTACAAACCAAGTCAAGTATGAACTTAACTGGCCTGCATAGAATCCTGACCTCAAACGGATAGAACATCTTTGGGAGTGAAGACTCAGAGCCAGGCCTTGTCCAACATCAGTGTGTGAACTCACAAATGCGCTTCTGGAAGAATAGTCAAAGATTCCCATTAACGCACTCCTAAGCCCTGTGGACAGCATTCCCAGAAGAGTTAAAGCTCTTACAGCTGCAAATGCTGGCGATGGTGAATTAACGTCATATTGAACCCTGTGAATTATGAATTCATAGTCAATTCGGGAAGAGGGGGTGGCTTAGCGGTGGAGTGGTTGTCTCCCAACCAAGAGGTTGGAGGTTTGATCCTCAGCCAGTGACCATGTTGAAATGTCCATGAATAAGACTTTGAATGGTATGTCATCAGAATGTGGATGAGGAGGCAGTGTGAAGTGCTTTGAGTACCAAAGGTAGAAAAGCGCTATACCATTCAAACAACCCCATGACTTAAATTGTCATTTAAGTTGTGTGTGAAGGCAGGTGAGCCACAGTTCTCAGAATGCATTGCATGGTGCAATGCAATGAATTATTGAAGTTATCGTTAACCCTTGTTTTATATGTGTCTGTTTGTGTTGCTGGTAATTTCTTGAATGTGTGTCTTATTTAACAGTCACATTTAAGGTCAATTTTTCTTGCAGTGTTTTGGTATTTCGGTCTCGTTTTATGCTCTAGCTCCTAAATTAAACTATTTTTGTTTATAGTCTAAACAAATCAGGCATTTAAAATGAACAATAATCTGAAGAAACAAGGGTTTTGCATCTTTTTTTTTCCCCCCATCACTATCTGTACGGCGGTGAATATTTTGAAATCCTGCTGCCATTTTTTTAACAGTCATTGCAGTCTTTTTCAAATTTTGGAGTAGGCAAAGGGAGGCACTGCGTGTTCACTGACAGGCTCATTGCACTGCATCACGTCAGCCACGGGCAGCGTAATGCCACCCCAGCCCCCACCTCCCCTGATAGTGTAAAGAGAAGACAATTCTCATGTGAGGAAGACACAGAACAGGACAGGTGCAGAGATTTGACCACACGGTAATGGGGAGACTCACACATAAACTGTTTTCTTCAATGTGCAATTTGTCTCTTGATGTATCCAAATCCATGAGCGATCGTTTTAGATGTTGATGACAATGTTGTCACGCTGACCTAATTTGAAGGCTGCTAGATTAAAAGTGGGCACCCCTCCTCCCGCATCCCTCTTTCAATTTTCTTTTTTTTTTTTTTTTTATATTCACTGCCAATGTTGGAATTTCCCAGAGTGGGACAAATAAAGGAAGATTGTATCTTATATCTAAACAAAACACTATGTTCCTACTTGGGGTTATTTAGTTATTTATACTTTATTTGAGTCACAAATATCCAAGAGCTGTCTTTGATGGTGTGGATAAATGTACAAAGTGTAGTGTTAGCTTACAAACTAACGTCGTGGGTCCCACATCACTACCGCTACTTCTATTCTGCTTATTATTTTTCTATTTATTCTTTTGCTTCGTTTTGGCAGTTGACAAATACATGCAAATTAAGTCATTGTCACCTATTGGGTTACATGGTATGATCGGTCTTTTTACTATACTGTATATATTTGTACTACTCGCATCATAAAATCAATCAAGCCTTAATTTTGTTTGTTTCTTTCATACTACGTGTGCATGTGCGTGCGTGTATATATACATATGTGTGTGCGTGTGTGTGTGTATGTATGTGTGTGTATATATATATATATATATATATATATATATATATATATATATATAGTTACACTTTTGAGCTCTCTGCAAAAATATTCTCCAGTTAACATGTTAATCCTATTGAAAGTAAGCCTGCTCTGTTGCTGTGCAGAACATAGCACAGCACTTGAGATCTCAGTGCAGCACTTTGCTTTGCCCTGGAGAAGCCACGTGATTAGTTTTCAATTAATTCTGTGGTGGTCCAAAATGCTGCCTCATACAGCCCTGCTAGAAGACACGATGTAAGTGGTAGCCGTGCCTTTCCTTACCCACACACATGCATTTCCTCTTGCTCTGCATTGGCTAACTTGTTGAACAAGTAGTATGAAGTAGAAACAATAGTAGTATGAAGTAGAAACAATGCATGTGTTTCTACATGCATTGTAGAAAAATCGCTGTACACAAGCAGCAATTTTTGATGGGACGATAAGTTGCAGTAAAGCCTCTTGTCGTTTTATGGTTGATTTATGAGCGCCATTTTAAAGGACAGATATGGGTTTATATTCAGTGTTTTACATAAGTTGTGGCCACTGCTGTGACAACTGTGTGCCCAAAAAACTGTGATTGGCTAACTGCCCTGGTGCAGATATTTTCCTGGTTCTTTCTGAACTACACTAGTGTCAGCCCATTTACCGTTTACAGCAAACAACTTTAGCGGAATTCTGCATGTTGCTCAGTACTCTCTGTGTTCAGTATTTTTTTCCTTGCACGCCTGATTAATCCAGCTTTCTCTTGCCCTGTCACATCATCCATATTTGAAGAGAGTCCATGTCCTTCTGAAACATGTATTTAACATGTCTGCGACTTTTTGTTCCCTCTCACAGAATGTAGTTACCTTTTGACCTTCAAATGCAAATACACTGCAATTACCATCAAGGTTTGTCAACTGTCATAGTTATAAGAGAGAACCCCCACATATTCAGTGGTGGGGCATTCACATGTTACTATTCTTCATTATTCACTGAGATTCTTGTGCCCAGGCCAAAGCAAAAAGAGTATGCGTATACGTTAGCATCTTGTGGAATCTTGGTGTTGTTGTTAGTTTTAAATTAATTGATTTTTTGCTTTTTTTTTTTTTTTGCTTTTGAGAAGTCCTGGTTTGTTTGTGATCCTTTAAGGGTACTTAGTAGGCGTGTAACGGTATACATCAAAATATTGAACCGGTCGGTCCACTTAGCTTGGGACAATACGCCCTAATGGACAGTGAGATTTTGGTACTTTATTTTACACAGATATATTTACAGGCAACCGTGTATGTGCCTCTTGGAGCTGATAAAAGGCCTGCCCTCCCTCCGCAAGGTCATGTCCAATCGCTGTTGGGTCCACACTCGCGCTCTTGTACCACCCCTTATTACTTTGGGCTTGTTGTTTAGAAAAATCGCTTGTAAATGTTGGCAGTCGGAAGTTATGGTTTCCATGTGCAGCCGCTATTTTGAACTTTTTCTACTCCCAAACCCAGTTCGCTTTTTCTGGCATTTATTTGACTGTACACAGATGGGTACTTCTCACATTTATAGAAGTTAACAAAGTTGTAACAACACATTGAGAAGTCATTGTTTCTGAGACCATTCACAGTCATTGTTTCATGTAATAAAAATATATAACTTGTATTCAAAATCTGAGCGGGGTGAAATAGGATAATGTCACGCTATGGGCACTCCAATTGGACAAACTACATAACATTACACCTATTAAATAAGAGCCCATGGTAATCATTTATCTTTTCCATTTGCGCCTTCTCTTCAACTTGAAAAAGAGAATAACAAACAAATGAACTGAATTGTGCTTTAACACTCTATAGTTAAAAGTCTTTATTACAAGTTAACTTTACCACCTAGCAGACCTGGGCAAAATACGGCCTTTGTGCCCGAGAAATAAATGTGTGCTGACCCTCAGAAAAGAAAGGTTGACAAGGAGCGCCATGTTTTCAACAAGACATGGACTGCCAAGTATTTCTTTACAGAAATGAAAGGTAAAGCCTTGTACCTGATTTGTGGTACACAGGTCGCTCTGTTTAAAGAATATAATTTGAGTCGCCACTACATGACCAGGCATGAGAAAAAATACACCTGTCTGATAAACAGCGCGCATCAGAGGCTGATGCATTGCTAGCAAAACTGCAAGCCCAACAAGGACTTTTTATCAAACTTCACACCCAGAGATGCAGCAGCTTTGTCATTTGAGGAAAAGAATAAATTGTACTGATTAATGATTGTTTTTTATTTGACCTATACACCACAATTTCACACAGCTTAATATAAATATAAACAGAATAATTGTATTCTTCTAAATACCAGTACCAGCTATTTAAAATAAATATTTTAGTGCATTTTACAATGGAAGAAAATTGAGCCGGTTTAAGTTATCGTAGGTGTGGCCCTCTGACACAACTGAGGTTTTTCATGTGGCCCTTTGTAAAAATTAATTGCCCACCCCTGACCTACAGTATGGTTTCAATTTTTGCATCTTCCTTTCAATGGCACAATAAATGGTGCAATTTTTCTTCGCATAGAGCGGCGGTAGCAGTTTTGAGTGGACCCAGGATTCTCACTAGATCTTGGGCAACAGCAATGTCACTGCAATCCAACGTGTCAAATTTTTTGTTGTAGTTCTGGACAGCAGATTCAGCGCCTGCTGCTAGTTAACGTGTCTAATGAGCTGTTCTGGCATGTGACGTCCACAAATAGTTTGTGTGCATTTATTCGACAAAAGTGTTGTTGCTGTTGAGTTGTGAAAAAAATTAATAAACTATCTGCCAGACACATACAAGCAAACACGATATGCGAGCAACTTTGAGAACAGTCTGACCATCGAGATGTATCGTGAGTCCCGAGCAGAAAGGGTGACTCATAACTTGCAGCCTCTTGTATCCATGTGCTGAATGTTGTCGGTCACAACAGCAACTCTGTGATTTCAGTTTAAAATCTTAAAAGCTAAACTTACCTATTGAGCAGAAACATCGATCAGCCCTGAATCCTCTTCGCTGCATGTCGGCTCCTCCACTTTGAAAAGCAGACTGTGTAACCAAGGCCAAGTAAAAGAGCTGGACAAATAATGATTTTTACTCTTGATACCTTTTAAGAGACAGTTTTGCAGTGGCAGCTGTCTGGTAGCGTACTTGACTTTCTCAACAAGTGAGGACGGCGTCTGTGTATGTTGGAAGCCCAGTTATGGCTGTGACTGGGCTGCACACACTACACTGTGTCGTTATTGTTGTTATTGCGTCGTAAACAGAAAGCAAAATACATTCACACACAAACAACAGCACAAATCTCAGTGAAGTTGTATATTTTATCTCTGCAGTGTGTCTGCAATATTATAGTAAGCAGTAAAATCAGGTGATTGGCTGTAAAGGGAAGAAATTGGCTCTCAGAGTGAATCAGCGTTTGACCATGCAATTTCACCGCATATTTGGAGAACGGCCCATATAATCTTTAGTTAGCATGGTGCTACATTGGCAAGGTTACATAGAAAATTTGCTATAAGGGGTCACCAACCTGTTGTCCCATAGGACCATGTGAGTAGCCCATTAGCTCACCAGTAATGGGACATTGTGGTTTTCAAGTAATGTCATAGAAGTGATCATTTGAAAACGCTGGCCAGTATTTATAGATTTGCCGTTGTTGTAATGCAAATAGATATTTTTCTGTTTCCTAATTCTTGTGATAAATCATTAACGTGATCTATGTCATTGCCTTAATGAGCTTCATTCAATATTAAAAATAAAACAAGAACATTAAAGGTTATTCGAGAGCAAATCTGTTATCTAACGTATCAAACTGGCATTGATCCCTGCCCAAAAAGTAGATCTCCGTTTCAAAAAGATATGTGACTCCTGCCCGAGACACAAACGATGTGTTTATGTGGTTTTACACATAAGGACACTGGTTTACGTCATGTTTTTCAGAGGAATTTGTAAGGACGACTCACTTGACTGTGTGGGATGTGTTGCTGTGACTCACCCCCACAGTGTATTTATCATCTAGCTGCTCCTATAACAGTTACACTCCAAATGTGGTCGTTCTCTCTGGCGTCATCGTTGCCAACTTCATATATGAGACAAGTTCTCTACCAATTTCCCCTGTGCTGTTTTGTTTCTCCTCCTAATACATGCTGTAATGCTATCCAGTGCTCATCAGTGGTCTTGCTGCCATCTTCTGATTCCCTCAAAATGACATTATACGGCTCCATTCTCGCATATAGCATTAAGAAAGAAGAAAAGAAAGTCTGGCAAGTGACTGCCAGGCTAAGTAGTCATACAAACTTAATGAGCATGGCGGGAGTAGCCAAGTGATGCACCAAGGTTAGACACGGCTGGTAGACATGCTTTTTTCTTTTTGTTTGAGACAGTGAGTGTTTCTTATTTTTTATTTGAGATACCTAATGTTTCTTAGGGCTTTAACTTGATAGCTGTTACGAATTATATTATTTGGAGTCTCTCTACGTTTCTCCAAATGTCTCAGTAGGTACTTGGAGAAAATGCAATATATGACACTAAAACGTGATTTCTTAGTCAGTTAACACTGAATATCATTATCTGTGGCAGTTGTGATTACAGCTTACTGATGAGGATATGGCATTAATTGAATTGCTCATCAGATCTCTTTTCTTATTGTGTGGGCAACACAAGCGGGAGGAGTACTTGGTCCAGCTCCATCTTCATCGTAACGCATCCTTTTTTATTTTTTACTCCAATCCCCTTCAGAACTCAAAAAGTGATGAAACAAAATGTCCTACAGTAATGATCCATCCGTCCATTTTTAATACCGCTTATCCTACACCCTAGACTGGTTGCCAGTCAGTTGCAGGGCACATATAGACACATTAACACCATCAATGAGTGGGAACTGAACCTACGCCTCCTGCACCGAAGTCAAATGAATCCAACACGCTACGTCATCAGTGACTCATGTAAGAGTTATGATTTCATTATTTCTGCTATTTTAGCCCTCATATCATTATTTCTGCCATTTTAGTCCTCATACGTACAAGTAATAAAACATCCTGAAATTCTAGAAGAGACATTTTCAGATACCAAACGTGACATTTTCTTTGAATGATTTCTCATTTTATCCGTGGCTCACCTCGTTCTAATACACATTGCGGTCAGACTATTACTGTGAATATCGTCACTGTAGCAGCTGGACTACAGCGCTATGTCCTCAGTTGCTATAGCAACACCATTGTAATGAGTCTGCATTCTAATGACTTCTGGGTCGGTCGTTTGATGAGTTACATTATCTGGGGAGTAACTTTGATTCGCAAAGTTCTGTCACAGCGGTTGCATCAACTCTTATTTTTCTCATTTATGTAGAGACTCAAGTATTGCCATGAAGGTGGTATGCAAATTTTTAGAGGACATTCTGGTATCAACTCTTGGCTGTTTTATGCAAACTCACTTGATAGTGAAACACTGTCTTTTTGATTTGTGAGAATGATGCGTCAGTGTGGAGCCCCGAGAATATCAATTGACATTCCAGTCTAACCCGCTGCTTCTTTTAGAGTTACCCTGGAAAACTTCTATCCTTTCTCTATTCTCATTATTGTGTTCGAAAGTTGTCTAGCAACAACAAAATAAAGCTGATTGTCTGTCTTTGCTTTTGTTTCTTTGGTTCTCTATTTGCAGCATTGCTTTCAGTCATTATTCTCTTACCGAGAGTCAGGCACCATTTTCATGTTTTATATTTGCACTGCAACAATGTCATCAATTACAGTGATAACACTGCTAGGTCCATCCTGAAGTTGTTAAGAGTTAATGTAAATTTAAAATTCATTTTGTGACAAAGAGGCGGCAAATTTTACATGATCTAGTGATCATTATCTCATAATACAGTATTTCGCTGAAAGTACACGTTTCGAATCAGTTTCTATTAATGCTCCATTAGGTTTTGCCCACAGTAGTCGACTGAACATGTGACTCCCTTCTGTCCTGCATTGGTACATGTTAATAAAAGTGGCTTTATGTTCCCTTTGAGCTTTCCACTGCTTGTGTTGTGTTAATGAAAATAATAGCACAAAAACTTCAAAATACCCTTAGAAAAATGTCTGATCCCTTTACGATAGAACATTAAAAGACTAGCCTTAAGCCTTGATTTTACTGAGCGGAAAAGGTTTGCAAGACTTTTTCTTACGGGCACATGTCACAGTGATAAGCATCTTCGGCGAACAATCGATTTGTTTTGTCAAACAAAGCTTATCTAATTCTTCTACTAAAAATCGGCATGCCAAAATGAAAAATGCTAGATCTCAATTGCTCATCTTTGTAAACAGTCCTGAATCAAGAATTGTCATGCACTGCCCATCTTGTAGATGTCATATCATTTGCGATACTGAATCAGCCATCGTCACACCGCCCACAAACACTGACAGAAACACAATCCAGCCCAGGGTTTTCATTCCGAACCGTAACATTGCGAGACAAACAAAACTGTCTGTCTTGGTTATACCGTATTTTCCGGACTATAAGTCGCTCCGGAGTATAAGTCGCACCAGCCATAAAATGCCCCAAAAAGTGAAAAAAAACATATATAAGTCGCTCCGGAGTATAAGTCGCATTTTGGGGGCAATTTATTCGACAAAATCCCACACCAAAAACAGTCATGAACGAGCAACAACAGGCTAAACGATAGCAACAACAGGCTAAACGATAGGTATGCTAACGTGACAAACACAAACAAAGAGCTGAGAACGGGCCTGACGTAACATATAGAGTGATTAAGGACAACTATTACATGAATAACATGTTTATAAAACCATCAGTGTCACTCCAATTCATTAAATAGCAACAACAGGCTAAACGATAGGTATGCTAACGTGACAAACTCAAAGAGCTGAGAACGGGCCTGACGTAACATATAGAGTGATTAAGGACAACTATTACATGAATAACATGTTTATAAAACCATCGGTGTCACTCCAATTCATTAAATAGCAACAACAGGCTAAACGATAGGTATGCTAACATGACAAACACAAACAAAGAGCTGAGAACGGGCCTGACGTAACATATAGAGTGATTAAGGACAACTATTACATGAATAACATGTTTATAAAACCATCAGTGTCACTCCAATTCATTAAATCCATCGATCGTTCTTTGTCAACAATGGGTGCGCACGGCTGAGGGCGCTTGCGCTTCAAAATATTCCACAGGCTCATATAACGATAGATAAACTATATTTTAAATAACTATAATACAAGCCAATAATATTATCAAACCATCCGTGCACTTTAATTCCATTAAATCCATCGATCAAATTCCTCGTCCTTTGTCAACATCGCCGCGCGTGCGCCCTGACGTCAGCCTCGTCTTTATTCCACAGATCTACTATATAACTATATTGTAGCGTTAACAAAGTACAAGGATAGACGTAGGTTTGGTAAACGGCTCTTTATTAAACAAAACAAACTTCCAAGCGTGTGGCGGCGTGGACTTCCAGACAGACCGGGCGTGCGTAATGGCCATGTCCGAGCCCCACGCACCGTTCGCGGACAGCCACTCGGCCGAGCGTCGGCCCCCGACTCAGTAGAGACCGGGCGTGCGTAAAAGCCATAATAGTTTTTCAAACCTTCTATGTCACTCCAAATCCTTAATTCCTTCAAACTCGTTGTCCTCCGTGTCACTTAGAAATGGTCACCGCTAATGATGGTAGTCCTTGTGTGGGCACGTTTGTATGTAAACAACCGGCGCGCCGCGCTACTGACGTCACTTGAAATAGTAATCCATTGGTACATCACGGTTCTCCAAACTTTCTTTCTGCTGCTCGATTACTGTTTTCAGCTGCATATTTTACAACTTGAAGTTTGTAACCTGCAAAATATGAGTTTCTTTTTGGTGCCATTTTTCTTAAGCCCACCCAGTTGATGAGTCACGGCCAACGGTAAAATTTAGAGCGCCCTCATCCAGTTTCGTCTGAAAATATAATTTTTTTTGGTTGTTTTATCAAAGTCAAAGTCTGCTTTATCGTCGATATATTTTTTTATATACTAAGACACACAAAGAGATTGAAATTACATTTCCACTATCCCTCGGTGAGATAGTACACATATGCATACAAGCATCACAAAAAAAAACCAAGAAGGCACTAACAATGAATAAATAAGAGTATTGAATAAATGATAAATAAACAAATAATAATAAATAATAATAATAAATATAAGAGGAGCAAAAATGGAGCAAGTGTACATACAGCAGACAGTGGACTTGGATATGGTGCTTTAAAGTGTTAATTGCTTTATTTGACGTTTTCTCTATTTTTTATGTTTTGAATATGTTCAAGATAAAGAAATAAAAGCATGTGAAGTGATCAACTATACTAAAAATAACATGGGAAGTGGTCAACTATACTTGTAAGTGATGTCTTAATGATCAAGTAAAAATTTGTGAAAAAAAACATATATAAGTCGCTCCTGAGTATAAGTCGCCCCCCCACCCAAACTATGAAAAAAACCGCGACTTATAGTCCGGAAATTACGGTAATGTGGCTTTGTAGTGATGGGAACATTGCTTTCCGCTCTGCTGAAAACTAAATAGGGCTATCAGGCATATTTAGAAGTAGAAGAGTTTCCCATGACTTGTGTCAGGCGGCAATGTATTTAACTTTATTTCTTCCTTGCGAAGGTAAAAGCTGATATCTGTTTTTGTTTGTCCAGGTGTTGTCCTGTCATGCAGTTTCACGAGGTCGTCCTACTGCAGAGGTGACGCTGTTAGCCAGACAAGCCCAGAACGTCACCCTCTATTGCACCTTTCTCTGCTACTCTCTGTGCCCTAAAAGTTTGACCCATCCCAATACACAGTTCTCCGAGCTAATGCATTCTGCCTCTCTTGGTTCCCAGTTGTAGTTTCATTTACAGCATATCTGGTCAAGTAAAAGTGTAGCGAGCCGTCCCTCATTATTCATCATCATGTCGAGCCGACGGAAGGCTTCCACCCCCTGTATGATCCGACCACAGGAGACCATGTTGCCGCTGGATGATGAGGAGGAGGTACCGTATTAATGTCTGGAATTTATAAGTCCTTACTCTGCGTTAGTTAAATAAATATCTTATATTTTATTAAAAAAATTATTTTGTTAATTTTGAATCAAAATACCCTACCTGTACAATATAGGAAGAATTTAGAATTGCATACTTTTTCACTCGGCTTATTTATTCATTTTGGGCAAATATATTTAATTTTATTTTTTATCAAAATACCTTACCTGTACAATGTAGGAAGAATTTAGATTTTTTTTTTTTTACATACTTTCTATCTCTGCTTATTTATTCATTTTGGGCAAATATATTCCAGCTGTAAAAAACGGATTGCACTGATTTGCAAATGGAATATCTTGCCCGGTTATTTATGATTGTAAAACCTGTCTTCCTCTGCCAGACAACAGAGAACCATACTGAGGAGGATGCTATGGAGACAGATCCATCTGGTGACCTCGACCTAACGGGGAAGACCTCTGACTCCCCAGCAGCACCTGACATCCCAGTGTCCGAGTCATCAGACACTTCCAAGTCTTCGCGTAAACAAGCAAGAGGCTATGAGTGCAAATACTGTTCCTTCTCCACTCAGAACCTCAACACATTCAAAGAACACGTGGACGCCAATCACCCCAATGTCATCCTCAACCCACTGTACCTGTGTGCTGTATGTAACTTCAACACGAAAAAGTTTGACTCCCTGACAGAACACAATGAGAGGAGTCATCCCGGGGAGAGCAACTTTAAGTTCAAACGCATCAAAATGAACAATCAGACAATCTTGGAACAGACAATAGAGGGCTGCAGCAGCAACGCAGTCATTTACAATAGTTCCAGTGTTACATCTGGCAAAGCGGAGGGCCAGACCGCTGTTCCCCACAACAAAACCACCGCCGTCAAGATGGGGAAACAAAAGGTCATGTCTTCAGATAATAAACGGACGGAGCCTCAGTTGTGTAAACTGAACCCCGACTTGACTAAGAAAGCAATCACAGCACTCAATGTCAACGGGACCGTAATCATCCCAGACTCGGCTCTTCTCAAAGCTGACGGCCTTTCTCACATCATGCCTTCCTTGCAGCGGCCTGTAAACTACACCCAGGTAGGATGCAATACAAAGTCCTAGGTTAGGTGTCAGCAACTCTTAACCCCAAATTTGAGCAGTATCCCACAGAATGAAAGTTTTCTTCTGAATATTTTCTTCAGATTTCGTTTTCATGGTTTGCCTTATGTGGCAAATAGCTCAATAAATCTTGGTGCGAGGTATCGCTTGTTTACCAGAGGTGAGCATTCCGTCAATACTGACGGAAGCTCTGTCCGTCCATCACTAATGGATGCTCCTTTTGCTGGTAAATGGCAGGAAACGTAAAAAGAAAACTGAATGACTAAACACTAACGAAGTTTCTCACTCACTGGGTTACAACTAATTTTGGATTTTAATACACCAATGAACCACTAAACAATGAGATCAGTGCAAATCGTTAATGGATGGATAAATTACTTAAATTAATAATTTACGTTTTACGTTGAAATTATTTTATATTGTACATCCCGCGCTGTTGTTGACATGGGCCCACTGTTTTATCTGAAGCCAACAATCTCGAACTTGGATTTTGAAATTGGAAAGTGATTTTAAGGTGAACTGGCAAATTGGCGCTGTTGTCTGGCTTTTTTTTTTTTTTTTTTTTTTTTTTTTTTTTCCTTTTCCCCAGACAGCTGGTTAAAATAAAGCCTCTCCTTTCTCAACAGCACTCAAACACTAATCCATGCCTTTGTTACATCTCTGCTAGATTACTGTAATGCAGTAAATGGACTTTATCTGAAAGGTTCTTTTATTTATTTTCAAATCTTTATCTTGCGGAGGATCAGAGGAGTCGAGCTTTTTCTGTTTCCGGCCCCTCTTTTTGGAATGATCTTTGTGTTAACTTAAAACATATTTTTATTCTATGGCTTTTGACTCCGCATGAGACTCGGCATTGTTCTCGTATTTTATGATGACTGCTGCATTGGTGTTTAAAATTGTATATTTTCACTGAACTTTGTATGCAGCAATGGTTGTTTTAAAATTCTCTATACGTTGAGTTGAGTTGAAAATAAGGCTCTGTTGGTGAATTTTATTAGCTTCCATAGCTCCTTTCATATTTTCAAGCTAGGACATTTATTTAATTTATTTCACTGCATATTGAGTTTATCATAATTTGTTTTATAGTAGTGAAAACTATATGAAGTGTAAAATGTCAATATTACTAAATGTTGGCATTTAACCATAATTAGCAGTCCGTCATTATTATTCCAGGTGCCGAAGATCGCTATTCCTCTCAACACAACCAAATACAATCCCTCTCTGGACGACAACCTGACCCTCATCTCTTCCTTCAACAAGTTCCCATACCCAACACAAGCTGAGCTCTCTTGGCTTACCGCAGTCTCCAAACATCCAGAGGAGCAAATTAAAGTTTGGTTTACCACCCAGAGGCTCAAACAGGGCATTAGCTGGTCACCAGAAGAGGTACAAACTGTCTATTTGTTTGTCATCACGTTGTTTGAGGCCAGCTCAAGACGGTCAAACACACTGAGAGGTTATTGTAATTGAAATATCAATGGACATAACTGTAATACATTTCTCCCATACCAGGTGGAGGAAGCAAGAAAGAAGATGTTCAATGGTACAATCTCCTCTGTGCCTCAGACCTTCACAGTTGTCACGCCTCAGCTTACCACTCAGTCTTCCGCCAACACAGCACCAGTAACCACCGCAGTCTCCAAATCCTTGCAGCCTACGGCCTCACTCCTCCAGTCCGTCCCTTGTCAGCTCCTGGGACAGACCAGTCTGGTGTTGACTCCCGTAGCCAATGGCTCTACTGTTACATGTGCACCGCTGGCACTCACGTTGGCTAACCAGGTGCAAACAAAATATAATAGATTTATTCTGCACGGGATTTTACATTCATTTTTCATATCTAATTTGAAATGTAACAAGAGCAACTCATGGTCTTTGCCTCCGTTTTTTTTTCAACAGGTTGCTCAGTCACTCAAACGACCCTTGGCCTCTCCCTCAACTGCCTCAGAGAGTAAAAGGCCTTCCATCATTCAAGCCATATCTGCGCCTATCGCCACATCCAAACTTGCATCGCCCAAAGTGTTAAATTTCACCGCGGACCCCAACAAAACAGCCGAGCAGCTATCAGTGCTGCGGTCCAGCTACATGCAGTGTCCTTTCCCTGAGGAAGAAGAGGTAGGAATAATGATATAACCACTGTTATCGCGATAAATATAGACGGAGATAATCACATGCATTTTGTCATGTGACAGATCTACAGGCTGATAGAGACCACCGGGCTGTCCAGAGGGGAGATTAAGAAGTGGTTCAGTGAACAAAGGCTCCTTAATCTGAAAGGTACCTCATGTCTGAAATTATGAATTACCTCGACCTGTAGGTTTTCATTTAATGCTTTGAAGCTATGTTTGAAACGGTCACGTGCAGTCCTAAAATAACAGGTTCGTAATCATTTTGGAACACTGGTTTGGGACGGGGAGGATATTGTCTCTGTTGTTGCCATGGTAACACCATCTACTTTTGGAGGACTGAAATATTGGCGGGCTAGCCTGGACACAGTGTTCAGCACAGATTCCGGATAAGGGGAAGAAAATGGACGGAAAGAATATTAATTGGGGCACGTTAGTGTAGTCTTGTGTGTTATGGGAAATTATCAAATTTCACTTAATTGGCCAAAAAAATAATTTAGTCGTGACATATAATATATCTATTGTAGAGACTTAGCCAACTTATTTCCAGCATCTGTCATGGAACCACCAATTTGTAGGGGGCTTCCAGTCAAATTCTCTCATTGGTTACAATGAGTTTCGATTCACCGAGTGGTTTTTGAAACAGTTTTCCTTTTCTAAGCGACAATTAACCCTCGTTCCGTTGAAAATTGTCTTGCACGCTTTGGCAGCGAGTAGGTGTGCTACTGGCGGTCGTACAAAAAAGCAGTTGAATCTTTTACTCCAAGAGCATTGTTTTTTAACTGGCTTTCCCAGACAAGCAAAGTGCTTAAAGATTCCAGCAAGGATGACTAACAAAGATGAAATTAGTCTGAGAGTCATTTGGAGGGGAAAAAAAACACCTTGACGTTGTACCTGTGCTGCTTTTCATTTCATGGATGAAGCACGACGCAATGTTTGCATTTAATTTTGTGATAATGTGCTTGCATTAAACCACTGGAGGAGAGTATTTAGTATATTTTTGATTTTATGGACAGTAACCTGTGGTGTAGTGTAGCAAGGAAGACATTTCGCTCATAAAATTCCAAACATTGAAGCCGATCTTTGTAATATTTACAACGATTCCAGTTGTAAGAAGCTTGTATACAAGCAACTGAGCTCATCTATGACCTACTATACTTCTGCTATCGTTCTAAATTTCAATTTCTGGCTAACATAAATAAATGTTTCTCTCTGTACCCTTTGAAGGTGTTCCTCCGCCCCCAGTATTGGTGAAAGCTGAAGTGACTCCAGTCCTGAAAGATGGACCTGTGAGGAAAGCGGTCCCAAGCCATTTTCCCCTGCTGGAGCGAGTGAAGGGCAAAACCTCTGAGCAACTCAATGCACTCGAAGAGAGCTTCCAGAGAAGCAGCACTCCAACGGACACTGACCTTGGTACAATTTCACCGTCAGACTTTTATGTGAGCCTTGCGCTGTGGCAGACGAACAGCAATTGCTGAATTATTGAATAGAAGTGATGCCTTGCGAATTTGGCCTGAGTAAGAAAACCTCGTGAGAGGTTGAAAATAGAGTTCATAGATTGATCTAAAAGAGGAAATCACAGTGAAGCATGTGTGAAAGAGTCTGTTCAACAGTGATTGTCATTTTCACACAATGGCTAAGAGCTTGTCGAGTTTTAGTGGAAGCAGCTCACCTGACTCCTTGAACTCTGTTCTGCTCTAGACCAACTGGCCCAGGAGACCAAGCTATCCAAGAATGAAGTGGACTGCTGGTTTTCTGAGCGCAGGGCGCTAAGGGACAACATGGAGAAAGCCTTGCTCAGCGTGACCCCGAAGAACACAGATGACAAAGGCGACAAACCGGGCGTGTTGCTCAATGGCTCTTCCCATCGCGAGCAGGATGGGAAAATGCTCCAATCGTCAGCTCTCCCACCCTTCCTCTCTTCTTCCTCATCTTGCTCCCCTCCTGTGCTCGCAGCCTCCTCGCCTCATCCCCCGACCTTGTCTGCCTCTGCATCACCTCCAATCCTTAATTCGTCCTCCTCCTCGTCTTCTCCGCATCCTCCCATCCTCTCGCTGTCGACGAGCCCGGCTCCCATCCCGAGTGGCTCACTCGCTCTGCTGCGTGAGGTAACAATTGATAGACTGCCTAAAATCATGCCTGAAAAATATGTCATTTTTAGATGGTTTGCTAATGATTACTGAGTTTTTGCGTGGGGACGAGAAATTACTTGTCAGGTTTTTTTTTTTTAACAGAAAGTAGCTTTTTCTTGCTAGTTTGGATGTAAAGAGGTTAGAACGGAAAGTGAATGGGGTTTTCAGGCACTGCGTTGTACTAAGTGTAATGTGAAAAGGCCTTTAAAACTAGCGCCATAAAATTTTGCTCTATTTCTTCTAGTGTAAGCCACATTTTTCTGCGGGTAGAGCTTATTCTGCCATCTGCTGTTTGTTTGCATGTAATACTAGAGTCCAGTTTTGGGAGAGCCAGTCAGATTTTATTGTAAATGGTTGAGGAGTAAATGAAATTCAATTGCTTTTTTTTATGTAATATATTGCGTTTGCTTTTCTGACCTATCTTGGCAGATGTTCTGCCGGACCCAGTGGCCAACACCCGAGGAGTACAGCCAACTGGAAGGGCAAACAAGCCTGGGCCGCACTGACATTGTGCGCTGGTTTAAGGAACATCGCTCAGCCTTGAAGAACGGTGAGACCATGGCCTGGTTGGAAGCTTACCAGAGCCAAAAAGAACAACAGAAATCTGGGCAAGAGCAAAATGGAGACAGTTCTGACAAACAGCAACAAAGTGTATCACCAGAAGGAAAAGGTATATTACATTGGATCAGCACGCTTTGTGGAGTTGTCCCGTTTTAACCCCACAAACTTTGCTGTAGTGGAGGAAGCTGGCGAGAAGAAAACAACAGCAGCATCTATGGAGAACTCCAAGCAGTCCAATCCAGACACAGTACAATGGTTGACTGAAAAACTTACTCACAGTGTGCCGGACCTCAGCCAGGCCAGGCTGGACCAAACCAGCTCTAGCATTGCTGAAAAGGGGAGGTGGGTATCTTGCTGTCAAAAAAGAAATCCTAAAAAAAAAAATCAGACGGATGGACAGTTCCACCTTACAAATAAGACAGTTCTAGCTTACAAATAATAATGCTCCGTCATGACACTTTCAGTATTTAAAGTTCTATCCGATGATGTATGAGGTCATGTATCAGCTCCGTTTCACGCACATTGAATATCGTTGAAAGCGTCATGCTGTGTTGAAAATGGTGCATTATGTACTGCGTTTGTCAGGTGGGTTCAGGTGACAGTAGCTGTGGGCGAAGAGAGCGAGGGAGGATTACAAAGACAGAGACTGGCGGCAGATACTGATGTTTTGACTATGGAGCAACCCGGGAGGGTTACTGGCTGATGGTAAGTAGATTTATTTGATTATAGTTTGGTAAGTTAGTTAGTATAGTTGGCAAATTTCTTTGGTAGATTGTTTGTTGTAAATAGGCCTTTTTTCCCCCCCAATAAATGTTATACCAGATATTCAAACCTTACGTGTGCATAAACTTATTGGTACTCCTCCTGTTAATGAAAGAAAAACTCAGACTGCTCATAGAAATAACTTAAATATAGAAATAATTAGCCCTTTCACACCTGCATTTTTTTCCTTAGGGATTTTTTTTTTTTTTGCTGATGTTGACATAAGAACAACATAGGGAAAATAGAGTGCTCATGTTTTTATTCAGGTATTTATTTTATGTATGACCCCATTGTTGGCTTGGCATGCTCCACTGCGCTAACTGGGCGTATGTGAAACGTCCTGACTTGATTGTTATTGGTTACCTGGGACATGGACGAACATGAATCAAATATGTTTGCTGCCATCATCATTTTTTTAATAAGGTTACTTAGGTCGCTGATTGTGTAGGTATCGCCTGACTGTTACTCTTGTTAGAGAAGTCCACAAACTGTGGGCACCCTGGTGGCATTATAAAGTTTTGAAACAAGAATTGACTGCTGCCATCTTTGGCTTCAGAGTTTTCCTCCTTTTCCCTAGATTTCACACAGAGAGGGGTTTATCCTCCTATAACCCGCAAAAGGATTATCTGTCTGTTTGTGATTGGCTGTGGCCATGAATGGGGCACTGGGCCTTTAAAATGCCACAGCTGCAGTTTCATCCGTCCATCCATCCGGGAAGTTATTTGTGTCTAATTAACTGTGATTGGTCCTTTTAATGGACAGTTTGACGGCAGCCGTTGATGCGACTTGCTATCCTGTCATTAGTGTGTGCATACACACACATAAATCAACATACAGCATCCTATTATTGGAGGGAGGCACTGCCATTCATTTAATAATGAGTGTCAATCATTGTTTAAGAGGACATTTGTTGTGCAGTGATCCCTCGCTACTTCGCGTTTCACTTATCGCGGCTTCACTACATCGCGGATTTTTTTCCCAAATTAAAAAAAGTATTTAAAAGTCAAAATAAAACTTCTAAATTGAGGAAAAATGTCTAACCTTTAGGCCAATGTGGTATTGCTCCAAATGTTCGTTTACATTCCTTTAGAAGTCCGTTTTCGCGTGTTAGCACGATCGCGAATTAGCATCTTTCCGCTAACTCATTATCCTGCCCAGTACTGCTTGTTGATGACCGTACTTCGCGGATTTCACTTATCACGGGTGGTTTTTGGAACCAGTTATCCGCGATAAACGAGGGATTACTGTACTTTTTTTTCTGGCAATACACTGTTCAAATCTGCAACATTGGCTTCTTGTACTTAATGTCTCAAATGTTATTTGATGAAAAATCTCAACCTGACTGACCGTTAACAGAAAAAAGTTAAAAGTTAAAGTCCCAATGATCGTCACACACACATTTAACCCATCCCCATGTGATTTTGATCCATCCCCTGGGGGAGAGGGGAGCAGTGAGCAGCAACGGTGCCGCGCTCAGGAATCATTTGGTGAAGACAATGAGGTCAATAAAACAAGAGCTCTATTAGTGGGACCTCACTTCTTAATCATGTCTAATTTCTTTTCTAGATGATGTGAAAGCATACACGAGTCACAAAGGTCACGTACAAGATACCAAACGTGGAAACAGGGATGTATCTCCGTGTGGTCACCAAGCAGATTGGACATCTGCTCGCGTATCATGTGGTGCTGATGCCCATGTACTGTAAGGAGTGCCAAAGCTGGACTTTATTATTTTTGGGGGTGTCATGGTGGTGGAAAGAGTATCTTTGTAAATATTTTTTCTGTATTGCTAAAAAATAAAAAAAGTTTGTACAGTTTTTTTTCCTGAAAGGGCATGTTTTGTTACTTTTTTAAAAAATGTGTGCCCAGTACTTAGAATGTTTGTGTTCTTTAAAGCTTGAAGTGTAAAATAGCTGTTTATTTGCTGAAAATCAAGCCTATTTTGGAGGAAAATTGAATCTGCTTTCTGCTCGGTAAGAGCTTTTTTTTTCCTTTTTTTATGGAACTAACTTGTACTGTAAGGCTTTCTTGTGCTCAGCGACTTCGTCTCCAGCTCGAAACTTTCTCTTGCAGCGTCAGCCCTTTAGTTCTCAGACTATATTCTTCAAGGAAAGGGAATGGATTGTGGGAGTACAAGCTTGGCCTTGCCTCGCCTCTGGAGACGGAGCCACGCGTTTGCCACAAAGAGCCACATGTGCAGACCAAGACGAACTGCATTAGGCCAATGAATGATAGAATGCACTAACTTGTATCTTTTTTGAATCAGCTGTTGTGCTCCTGCATCAGTACCTGAGGCAATAACAGTGCAGAATGTTTTTCTGTTTAAACACGTAGTCTGTCTGATCGCACCATGCTGCCTTTTCAGGTCTTTCCACATCAACTGATGATGATGATGGTTCAGTTCAATGGAAAAACAACTTTTTTGGACTGAAATTAGAAAATTGGGGAGATTCATTATTGGCGATTAAGTATCGAAAGCCGTTTCAAGTATGAATCTTGTTCAGCCGTGAATCGTGAACACGTCTCGTCCGCTTTCGCCTTTCTGTGGTTTGTCTTCGCAATGGACAGCGGGGGAGTTTAGTTTAAAACTCGTCAGTGTACAGTTGGTTCTAACGGCAATTTCTTTTAAATGTACGATCAAACCTGTGTTGACTGCCTTAGAATCAACGTTTTTGTTTCACTTGTTCTCAAGATTTAAAGGGACGTTTATTGTTTTTGTCTTATTGCATCGTCATGCATCATTTGTGCAAACGCTGCTATAGATTCAACTGTCACTTCTATATAATGCTGGTTTGAAAAGCAGAATGAACATGTTTCCGCTGCTTAAGTTTCATGTTAAAGCGTCTGAGCGTATTCTGGCTTCTGGTTGGCTTCTAAGAAATACTGCCTGCATTTTCATTTTCTACTTTAAATCTCCTCTAACCCAATAAATACGCAAGCTGTCTAAGCAAACAAGCTGTTTGAAAATTGGTTGTGTTGAGCAATCCAGTTATTTTCAAGCAGTGGTCTCAAACTCAATTTACCTGGGGGCCACTGGAGGTAAAGTCTGGGGTGAGGCTGGGCCACATTTAAATGAACATTGAAAAATCAACCATTTCTTCAGTGTTGCTTTTAACCCTCTGTCATTGTGTCTTGAGTAATGCGTATACCCTTGAGTTTTGAGTGTACCCCACCTCTCGCCCATATCCAGCTGAGACGGACGGACTAAGGCCCACCCGCGATTCCAATGTGGACACACAATGTAGACAATAGGTTTTTGAGAATTCCTCCTCAACAGAATAGAATAGAAATAGAATAGAAATAAAACAAAATAAAGAGATTAAAAAAAATAAAAGTACAAAATATAGCAAGTATAAAATAAAGTAAATAACACACTCAAACTCAGTCATCTTTTCGGTAACTGTTGTATTTACAAAAACAAAAATCACTTGTGGCAATAGGAAGTCTGTCGCAGACAACCAAGACATTACTTCCAGTTGGCCATGTGTGCTCTACACAGAAGCATTCACCCAGCATGTTGACAATTCCAAAAGTCTTGTGATATGCTATCTGAAAGGGTGGAGAAACTCATGAAGAACCTAGGTCAGCTATGGCATTTCTCTAGCTGACAGTCTGCTGTCAAAGGGTGAAATAAGGCAGTAAACCAGACTGTAAGAAAAAGGGTTGAATCATGTTTTTTTTAAAAAAAAAAAAGAAAACATTTAAAGTAATCAAAACAGCAGTCTTATTTTACTTTCGGAGTTAAAATACTTGCCACATTTACTTTTCACTTATGACTTAAATTAACTAATTTGGAATTCCTCAAATAGAAGAAGGTGAAGAAACAAACTTTTTAATCCAAGTGTAGTTGCTCAAAGTAGGCAATAGGTTGCTCTTGTCATCTCTTGTTAATCCCCCAAACGAAAGCCTTGACCCCAGTTGTGGCGCCCGCCACCGCCGCCCCCACCTCCTGCCTGCTCCTGAGGTGCTGCTCTCCTAGTAGGAGGGGCTCCAAAGCCTGACACTCCTCCTCTCCGATTAGGAAGGAGCTGATACCTGTGGACGAGTATGACAATTACAAAAAATGTTTAGTTTACAAAGACAATGGGAATTCATTTCTCATGTAAATTGTCATTGCAGTTGTGCAGAACTGCAAATCTTTTTTTTTTTTTTTAACCTCTGTTGCACCTACTGCAGTTAACCAAAACATAAAAAATAGCTCTCATTATGATGTGGTATCGTTTTGTATCGCTGCACATGAATACAAAATAATGAAAATATTTAGAATTTAATACCTCTGTTTAGAGCTGGCAAATCAAAATTCAACTGTGATTTTGATTTTCGCTTTTCACAAAAATAGAAAAAAAATCAATTAATGTGAAATAGCACTGTGTTTGTAATTTCCTACATTGTGAAAGCACTCCGAATGCACCGTGTGGATTGTGCACAGCTCTTGTATTTGAGCTCAATAGATTGTACAACTAATTTAACCTATTTTGCTCATCAATACTCCCTTGCTAATCTATCTAAAATATGTTGACACATTTTGCTTACAGAAGTGTATTAGAAAAAAATATTTCTTTAAATCTGTGTTCTGCAAATAATAGAACTTACAAGAACTGTGGCGTAGAAAGGAAGGAGCGTCCTCCTAGGTCCATGGGATATTTGAACATGAGAAAGAAGTAGAGGTGACCCACCAGGTTCCCAATGAGTTCATTCACAAACCTGCCCAAAAATAGCAGAGAAGCATGTCGATCGATGTCTGTTGTCAAAATATAGTGCTTATAAAACAAAAAAAAGATGCCGTGACAAAGAGGTTACTTACGAGCCTCCGATGATAAAGTTGAAGATCAAGATGACCCAAGGCAGATAATGTGCCTAAATAGAACATATTATGAATATCCTGGACCCGTTAAACAAGGCTGTTCATGAATAAATACATTGATGCAATTTGAGTGGTGAAACAAGATATTACCTTGAATCTTGTTCCAAACCAGAAAGACACAATCGTGTCTTTATTGAACTGAGCCCAAATGTACAGCACAGACATGATCAATGGGATCATCAGCAGCTAAAAGAAAAACAACACACTGTAAGTATGCAGGTAAACGTCATTAACATTCTTTTCTGCTAACACTGAGCATCATAACATTCTAGTGACTTCATGGAGTTTCGACTTGTTGCCTGGAAACTGCCGAGCGAGCTGTCGTGTTTCACTTAGCTTACAGATCCAAAATGATACTTTGTAAGACTAGTGTAGTATTAGTGACACGCTGCCTTCCGAAATAAACACAAATTCAGTTTTAATAATCTGGCTTTTTAACCACTTACCTGCATATCCATGAGCAGCCCAGTTATCTAGAACAAAAGTCAAGGACAACCACCACAGAGGTCACTTTGGTCACAGCTGGAGACTTGCAAATAAAAATAATAATAATAAAGACAAATTACACCAGAATGACTACGTTGAGGTTTGGTGCTACTTTAGGAAAGGATACAACAATGCAGATCCAGTTGAAGAGGAGCATGAAAACATAGTCAGCCGGTCGCCCATCAAACGCTCCTTAAAAAAAATATACAATACATAAAGAAAACACAGTGAGTGAGTGAGTGAGTGAGTGAGTGAGTGAGTGAGTGAGTGAGTGAGTGAGTGAGTGAGTGAGTGAGTGAGTGAGTGATCTCACCTGTCTCTAACCGAGTTGAGTAATTGTAGAGAAAATAAAGGTTGACGAGGAACAGGAAGCCAGTATTGGGGTACACTGGGAAATACAGGGTGGCAGTCACTGGTCTCCACAGCTAAAAATAGAGCAATGAATTTAATTGAAACATAACCCAAAAACATTATACAAACAAACTGCTTTGAGAGGACACAATCTCACAGATAGTATTCCCCATTGTTTTCTCTAGTAAATGCTACTGCAAAAACGCCGATCTTTGCCACACTGTAAGAAAGTTAATAATAAATTCTGGAATTAGCCACAAAGGTTGCATTATTGCAATGCAACCCTGCATAATAAGAACTTGATGCATGTCAAGTGAAAAGAAACAACACAATAAAGACATCTGATTGCATCTACTGGGGAGGTACAGCTAGCCATGGCACTGGTATGTGACATCAGCAGGAGTGCCGCAGTAAATTGACCATTTTAACGAGAGTGATCTAAAAGTAGTTACTAATTTCACATAGCACTGAAATGTGTCTTTGTTCATCTATCAACACCAGCAATGTCGAGTAACTAGAACAATAAAACGCAAAATAGCCTGTGACGTGATCCACCGAATTTCAGGACAACACAAAAAGCTCATTTTGACACCCTACGTTTTGTTGTTTTGTTTTAAAGTATAAGGATCTGTAGAAATAACTCAATCGTTCAAATTCTGTCTGTTTCTTAGTTTTATTTTTTTATTCACTTTACCCGGAAGTTTTTTGGGCTAGGCCTATTGGGTGAGCCAAGCTAGCCACCTGCTAACGCACTGACACTTTCGTAAACACAAACATAAGCTTGGATCTCTCGAGGAAAACCCAAGAAACACTCACGTGAAATCTCCTTAAGAACAACTCAGGCCTCAGTGCAAGGTTCATGGGATCAATCAATCCGAGTTTCCCTATGAGGGGAACAGCAATCGAGGCAGCAAACCAGCCCCTGGTGATGAGGGGGATGCTTTTGAACCAGTCCCCGATGTCAGACATCTTCCATATAATTATTTCAACAAACTAACCATAAAGTTCGAAGTCTGATTAGAAGTTAAGTGAATTATATTGATAACGCCAGCGCCCATAAGCCTTTCATCAATACCACTTCAAAAGTTTACATGACGTGGCTAATCACAACCGGCTAGCTATGATTGTTGGTTACAACTGTAACCACGTCATCCTCCTCCGGCTAGGATTTTCAAAATATGTAGTTAGCAAAAAAAATCCAATTGACCAAAGGTTAGACACGATTTATGTAAAACTAAGACCAAATATCCTTATTTGAATATATAACATGACCTGGCTCATATCATTCTGAATATATATTCATTATATAATATATTAAAAATATATTATAATATAATATATTGTTTTATTTTGAAGGCACGTCCATTACCAAAAGCGGGCGTTTTTTATGCTAATTTTATTTTCATGCGTCCAACTTGGACTTGTAAGAAACAAAACAAAATCTGCCATCCCCCCGCACAAATAATATTTTCCCCAAAAAATAGCTAATAACATATTTATCATGTCTGCAATGATGACGAAAAGGGTGGGCCTGTAAAAAGATTTCTCCCATAATGCACCTCTCTGTTTACCTGTGACGTACACTCCGAGCGACACAAATTATTTCATTGCAAAAACATAAATTGGAGGAAGTTAGTTAATTTACCATTTATAACGTGGGAGAATACTTTTTTTAAATATGGCCTAATGTCAGATGTTTTACTGATACTGTTTGGTACTTGTTTGTTTGTACGAAAAAGCGTCGGTTTTCTTTTCAAACATTCCAGACTGCCCGCCCAGCGAGCAAGCGATTAAATCAGCCAGTGGTTGGCGTTTCAATTTTGTCATATTGCTCCAAATGGAGCTTCATTCATAAATCTTTTAAAATGGATGTGACCGACATTGGAAACAAAGAAGAAGGGAAGCTCAACTATCGAAAACCAGCTTCTGGAAAAGGGTAATTATTAGCTGAGCTGAACTGTTTACATGGCCATTGTTATAGTTTTCTAAAGTGTGCACACGTCAAATGGTATATCATATCAAGATAATGGATGATGCATGAGTCACGTGTCTTGAATCTGTGCAGGGTGCAATGAAGTATCATGAATATTAAGCCTGTTTCTCACTAAGCAGCAAAGGGAAGCGAGGGGTTGCGCACATCCTAAATGTTGATTTTTCATCAGGGTTCGTTCAAAGCCGCAAACGCTCGCAAAGACGTTCACCAAATATTTAGTTTTTCTTGTTAAAACGAGATTTTGCACATGTTTAAAATGTCTTTGTGACAAGAAAACCAGTTTGCAACTGTTTGCAACTTTTTATGAACCCTGACAAAATCCCAACAAAACCCTCCGGGCTCAATGACATACGGGCTTTAATATATTCTGCATAAAAATGTGCTGATCTAAATTCAATTGAACATCTTTGGAAGGAGCTGAAACATGTCATTTGGATGCAGTACACTTCAAACCTGAGACAACTGGAGAAATTAGCTCATAAAAAGTGGGCCAAAATACTTGCTGAGCAGTTCAGAAGTCTCATTGAAAGTTACAAAATTTGCTTGATTATGGTGATTGTCTCAAATGGTTGTGCAATATTAAGAGTGCCATCATTTTTGTTCGGGACAGTTTCATGAGTGTTTTTTCCTTTTTGTTTTTCAATCTGTTGAACCATAATTCAAAGACAATGTCTGATTTTCAGTGGTTAATTATTATTATTATTATCATTACTATTATTGTTATTACTTTTGTCAGATTCAAGTTATTTTTGTGACCATTATTTTGTGAGTTTCTTTAATTCACAGAAGGGTACTGACAATTTTGTCTGCCTGTGTAAATATTTAATGACAAGAGCTTGTTATTGTTGCCATTAGAGAGCAGCCATGCGTTCTCTCTTTTTTTAAAATTTTCTCTTTGCTGTTTTCTTTCTTAGTGTGTTGTTTTTATTCCCACAGTGTTTTGTTGAAGGTCGTACGTACTGCTCAGCATGTTAAGGTGCGTTTCCTCCACGCAGCCTTTAACACCACAGGAGAATCCTTCCTGGCTGGTGATCACCATGGTAACATCTATTCCATTGACATAAGTAAATACAGGTGAGTCATTATTTGTTCCCACGAGAACCCCGTCCGTTCCCTCCACCCCAATTCCATGAAACTGACTTTTATGATGCTGACATATCAGATACATATGTTTCTCTCAGTTTGTCCTTCTCATGTTTGGACAGATTCCGTCTCGTGCAGAAGACGGGACAGGCCTGCACTGCTCTGGCATTAGGCTCCAATCAGAGCAGAGAGTTCCTGGTGGCTCTTGTTGATAATTCCATCAAGTGTTTTGATCAAGGTAAGAGAAGTTCTTACACATACAGCATCACCATCTTTGAGTCTCATTGTATTTTAAATGCTAGTTTTTGTCTTTCACACAAAGTCCAGCATTGATATTTTTGTTTTCTAAAGCACCCTCCAAAGTACAAACCAGAAATAAGATAAATACTTTGTTTGCACTTGATTGTATGTGTTTTTTTTTTTATTGCACAGACTCAAAAGAGATGGTCAGCTGTATGCGGGGTCATGAAGGGGCCGTTACGTCCATCTCCATCCATAGTTCCGGCCGGTATGCCATCACTACTTCCTCAGACACTGCTCAGCTATGGGACCTGGACACCTTCCAGAGGAAGAGGAAGCTCAATGTCCATCAGTCAATTGGCATTCAGAAGGTAAATAACATGATTCATGTGTCTAATTGTGGGGTGCACATGTGTCCATTTTTAACACTTGTTAAAGTTACCAAATGTGACTCGATGATGGTTTAATTGCAAAGTTTGACTTTCATAGGTAATGCAATGGTGGTCCTCGTTTCAGGTTTTCTTCCTCCCTCTCAGCAACACCATCCTCAGCTGTTTCAGTGACAACTCCATCTTTGCCTGGGAGAGCAAAACCCTGGTGTGTAAATACCAGCTTCCCGTACCAGACCACGGAGCTCGGCACGCCTACAAGACCTTTGCTGTAACGCAGTGAGTCGCCTACTTCCTAGGCACACTGGCCAATGCCTGTGTGCTACTCTGGCATGTTTCCTAAATCTTCATCAAAGTCTGAACAGGATAGTGGTCCACTAGAAGGAGAAGAGAAAGACGAGGTTGAATAATCAGGGGGAAAGAAAGTAAAAAAAATTTTAAAAAAAAAGCAAATATTTTGCACAAAAGTAATAATAATAAGTTATAACAATAATAATTATTATTATTATTATGATGTGTCTGCGTCCACGAGGAGTCCACGTTACATTTCATTTTTGTATCAGCTTTTTTTTCTGATATTCTAAAAAATAAAAAGTTGCTAAACTAAACTAAATAATGAACTAAACTATAAATAAACTGCAAAAAAAAAAATACTACATACTGTAGCATTTTTTTTTAGCAGTTTACCATTGTAAGGAAGAGTGGGCATTATTTGCTAAGTTATTAAGGATTCTAAACTGATAAGAGTGATACACCAAAAATGTGATGCTATTATTTCAGCAAAATAATGAAGTATTAGTTCCACGCATATGTTTGAATAAAGACGTATTGTGTCATTGTCTATATCCCAAATATGATTCAAATGTCTGTTGTTAACAGGGACGGTAAGAGCCTGGCAGCTGGGGGCCGGTCCAACCTTCTGCACCTGTGGTGTTTGGACAGCAAGAAGCTGGTCAAGGTGATCCAGATGCCCACTCAAGTTCGATTTGTCAGACAGCTGGAGTTTCTTCCCGACAGCTTGGGTGGAGAATCCAGTCAGGTACACTTGCTGTGGTTTTCCCCACCAAGACCGCTTATATTATAGTATTCAGACATTTGATTTCTTCACAGACATTGGGTGTGTTGGGGCAAGATGGAATTATGCGTTTTATTAACATTCACACCACCAAGCTGCTCTTCCACATCGGGTCCCACAATAATGGCATCAACGCAGTGACCATCAGCCCTACTGGCCGTCATGTGGTGGCCATCTTTGATGACGGCAGCATCAGCATCTATAGTGCTCAGAGTCTCATGGAGGATTTAAACGTAACCCGCATCTGATAAATAAATATTTGGCTTGAAATCAGAGATTGCAGCTTATAACCTACTCTCCTCCACAGCATCTTCTTCCACTACTTGCGGTAGTCTCCGATAGTGCAGCAAGCCAGGCACCATCAAATCTAAAGGTCAAATCTGATACGATACAAAAACCAGTCAATCACACAGCTGGGTCGAAACAGCGGAAGATCCGTGCACTTGCTGCTGGGTCTGCAGTAGAAGATAAAGAGGTAAGAAATACAGACAAGAACAATATTTTTGACTTGCTCCACAAAAAACACTCAACTGTCCTGACAGTTCGTAGTTTTTCTTTCCCAAGTTTTGAAAAATAAAGTAATAACCATGGTCTGACTGGATGAAATTGTTGCCGAATCTACGGAGAACAACAAACGCATTCTTGTTGTAGCTGCAAATTGAGAACTGATTTTCTTCTCTGGTTGTAATGTCTCAATTTTTATCCATGTGAGATTTTGATGTAATAAAGGGTTTGTCTTTATATTTGACTAGAACCAACTCTACGGTGGTCTGAACAAGACGCGACTGGTGGCTCTTCTGAAAACATTTGGGGAATATCCTGCTAAATACCGGTACTGTCATTCTCTCCTCAGTTTGGAGTTTGAGCATCTTTTTGTGATCTAGAATATTTTGCAACCTTTTAGGATGTTTGTGTGGCGGTCCTTGTTATGCCTTCCTGAGAACTACACAGCATATAACAGTTTGACTGAAAAAGGTGTCCACGCAGCTTATCTCAGCCTCCATGACAAGTATCCCATCAAAAGTCAAAAACTTCAGAGAGGGCTGCAGAGGTGCGCATCCTTCTACTTGACATGCTCAATTCAAACCTGCACAAGGTTCTCACAGCAATATTTTGTCTGAATCCTCACACAGGGTTTTATCTGCACTGTCTCATTGGTCTTCCATCTTTGGAGAGGCAGAGTATCTCCCGCTATTAGCCTTTCCATTTGTCAAGTTGTTCCAGAACAACCCTTTGCTGTGTTTTGAGGTGGTGGCCACTGTCTTAGGTACGTCTTGACCACCACGGCATTTGTCACACGCTATCCAGGATTTTAGCTGATTAGGTTGTGCTGTGTCGCAGTGAACTGGTGTCAACACTGGTTTGAATACTTCCCCAACCCTCCTTTAAACATCCTCAACATGGTAGAGAACCTTCTGGCGCATCATGACAAGGAGCTTCTGCAACACCTGGTGGACTGCGGGATCACCTCTCAGGTATTCCCACGTGATGACACACTTTGTCAGAAAAGCGCACGTGTGCTTTTTCTAAATGAACTGTGTGTATTTGTTGTAGCTCTACGTGTGGCCCCTCTTGGAGACGTTATTTTCTGAGGTTTTGACTCGTGACGAATGGCTGCGACTCTTCGACAATGTCTTTTCCAATCATCCATCCTTCCTGCTGATGACCTGTGTGGCCTACCTGACGTCCTGTCGGGAGCCCCTCTTGCTCTGCTCGCAGAAACGGGACTTTGAGGTAAGCACTCCCTTTCTCTATACGTGTATATAGTATGTACAAAGTAAATGAAATCAACTAAATGAAAAATGTTGTCTCCCCCCCCACACGTATATCAGTATTTTTTCCACCATCGGAACAACTTGGACACGGAAGCCATGATCAAAGACACCTACCGGCTAATGAGTAACACGCCGGCTGACGTTCATCCGAGGAGGATGCTCTCAGAGTTCACGCCGCTGACGAAAGGCTCTTACCCTGTGTTTAACCACTACCCGGAGTTCATAGTGGAATATCAGAACCGGGAGAGGGAAAAAATGCGGCAGCAAGAACTGGAATACCTCCAGGAGAGGTGATATTGCACTGTAGAAAAATCATTTTAGAAGATGAAGAAAAAAAATGTAAAAGTGTGCACACTTGGTCTCATTAGGGAGGAGATAATGTTGCAGCGTACAGATTTGATACGGCGCCAAGCTGAAGAGGATACCTATTATGTGCAACAGGTAGAGCTTTTGAGAGGAATCGTGTTAGGGGAAAAAAATGCACTTTTTAAAAAGTTTCGGACTCAACTCCTTTGACTTCACAGGAGTTGCTGCAAAAGGCTGAAGAGCAGCGCAAAATTATCCTGGCACAAGCGGAAGAGAAACTCGTACAGCAAAGGAAAAAGTAAGTATATTTGGATGTAGTATTTAGAGAAATTGGTATTAAACTGTCCTGGTCCTGTCACAGTTTGGCAGCCATGAAGAGAGACCTGAAGGTGAAGGAGTTACAGCTTCTCGATGCAAATAGAAATCGTCTTTTCAAACACCAGCAGGACCTCCAACTTTCACAATTACACAGATTGGACCAGGAGATCCTAAGAAAAGTAAGAAGGATTATGCATTATGCTGGGACGAGGTTTAAAAATTGAGTTGTTCTACTTTTGTTTGAACCATACATTGGTACTCACCACTGGCAAGCGACAAGCGGATTGCTCTGTTCAGGAAGTCCAAACATGGGCGTGGTTCACGAGCCCCTTAAATTAGGCACTTTGTCTCATTTAAGAGGTCAAATTACTAAAAAATCAACTAGGACTTATTGTAACTGTTTGGCTGCAGATGGCGCTCCATGAGGAGGAAACATCTGCAGCGTTCCAGGCTCTGGATCTCAGGCAGATGGAGTTGGAGGTGGAGCGGAAGCAGCTTCAACAGGTGACACCTTTCTTCTTTCCTTCTCATTCACCTTCTCTGCTCTCTTTTCCTGCTCCCCTCTTGCCGTTGTGAACAATGCTAGAGAGGACTAGCGTAGAATCCCCAGTTATCTCCTCCATCTCTGTTCGGATTTGCTCTATATTTACTTAGCACGTTGTCATCCATCCTCAGTATTCAAAGGAAATACGTAGTTTTGAATCCAATGCCATTGGCAACCATGTCATCATCCTCTTCTTTTTGTCAGCAACTGTGCAAGGAGCAGCTTCGCATAGAACGACAGGTTGCCGACATGAGGATGAAAAGCACAGAGGAAGAGAAGGTAAGGTCAGAAATATGCAATAGTATCTGGAAGGTAGGGAGAAAAAAGGTGCGTAAATGATGTCATAAGCCAGATAAGGACTTAACAACTGCGAGGGGCCCCTCAAGAGCAATCAAGTCAGCAGAGAGTTTTTATTTTATTTGTGTGCTGTTCAGGGACAATAGATATTAAAAAAAAAAAGTTACAAATTTAGATTTTGATTTTTTTTTGCACTTTTTCATTGAGAAATTATTCACTTTACATTATCTTTTAAATCACTTGTTTCAGGTTATTTACAGTTCAAAATTATTTTTATTTTAATGTCATTTCCTCTGTTATTGTTGTATGGAGTGCCCTTTATATAGTGCTTCATATACTACGTGAGCAACTTGGTAGTTTTCAACAAAAACGCTGTGAAAGCCACATTCCAGCTCCACTTTTGAGTCGAGCATCTTTTGTGGCATCCGTTCACTTGCATGTACAGGAGCTGGAAGACTTCCCGGCAGAGTCGCATAAGCCTGGCTCCGATCACAACTGGCAACAGGACGCCGAGTGCCAACAGCACGACAATGGGGAGCTGGAGAAGAGAAGGCGAACATTAGCGGAAGGCGACCGGCTGACGCGCACCATGAGTGATGTTGCTGGAAAGGAGGTGAGAACAACAAAGAAATGAAGCGACAAAACGCAGAAACAATTCAAATTAATTGATTTAGTACTGAAAAATGGGCATTATCCGTGTGTGGCTTCCAGTGGGATGAAGTGGTGAGTCAGAGAGGGCGCTTAGCGGAGCGACAGCGATCCAGGCCTGCAGCGGACACAAGTAACTTTACTCGTCACACTTACATTATGATGATGAAGATGACTAATAATACATAAAAATTAACCAATGAAAATCAGGCACTACTTTTGAAATACGGTTCAAGCAAATGACATCAAACTCGTGAAAGAGTCCTCAACAAAAATGATAATAACCCTAGAAAAGAAAATCATTTCACATGAACCACAGAAAGTGAAGATGGGAGCTCAATCGGTGGATGTTAGCATATTTTCAATCATGTGTTTCCAGGTTCTCCAGGACAGAGTTCCAACACCCCTTACGTCAGGACAGCCACCACTAAGTCAGCTACACCGAAGCAGGCTGGAAGCAACGGCATGGTGTGCTTGAACAGCTGCTCCCCCTCGGAAAGCACCGCCACCATCCGTGAGTCTACACGGGCAACGTCATGACCCGTTTACAGAGCATTAAAACCGGTCATTTCATGGCTCAAACATATTGTTCTCACTCTGCTATCTGCCAGTGTCACTGGACAGAGGCCGGACACATTTGGACAGCAAAGAGAGGCAACTGATGAACCAAATCAGATGTCTGAGAGAGAAGCTTGTGGCCAGAGCCCAAGAAGACAACGGTGCCTCCTCACAGTCCCTCTACACACACTGACTGACTACTCCACTGACCACCAGCTCTTACTTAACTCTTATTGATACTCCGGAACCTATTTTGATACTTTGTTGACATTATTTAACATCCATTTTTATGTTGAAAAATCCATGCATGCTTATTGTATCATGTTGATTAGACATTTTAAAGGCTGTTTTACATAGTTTTATTTTCACTATTTTTACTTTCACACATTTTAACTGTACAAACTTTAAATACATGGCCACTTTCAATAAGAAAGGCAGCTTGTGATAAGATCTTTAACCTGTTACAAATTACTGTTTTGGAAATCTCTTCAAATATTGCCAATGGTGTTCAATATTGCTAACTAATGCCATGAGCGGTAGTATGGAAAACACACTCTGATGCTTTTTAATGTCATTTCAGGATTAAAAAGTTTTAAAAAATAAAGTCTGTTCATTGATGACACTTCATATGAGGTCACACATTACATTTAGGCAACAACCTATTACATTATAGTACAAAAGCAGGTCTACAGTTATTATAACCGATGGAGGAGTACTCGTCACACTCTCTCAACTCCGGCTCGCAGCTTTTAGCATTATAAGGCACGCACACCATCGTAGTGATGTGCATTCCAGTTCTTTTAAGTGAACTGAATCTATAGAATCGGTTCGCTCTAAGTGAACTGAATCTTTAGAATCGGTTCACTCAAAAGATTTGTTCAAAAGAATCGTTCATCGAATCGTTCGCTACACGTTCATATTTATTCATTCTTTTTTTTTTTTTTTTTACCTCGTGTCGTGTACCTTATTGAAGTGTCCGTGAGGTGTACCTCAGGCCGCTTCATTAGGGAAAAAGCTTAAGTGAAAAGTGCCACACCCGCCCTCACCCCACCTCCTGATTGTCTGTTTGATCTGTGACATCAGTCGGACACTGTATTAGGTACACCACCATTTTCAGGTGTACCTAATGACAGGCCACTTCATTAGGGAAAAATCATGGTCAAAGGTCACAGGTGTCAAACTCCAGTCTTCGGGCCGCATTCCAACATGTTTTCCAAGATTCCCTCATTAAGTGCACCTGTGTCAAAAGTTAGGCTCCTGCAGAACGTGAAAATGAACTGATCTTTTCACTCAGGTGTGTTTAATGAGGGTAACTTGGAAAACATATTGGAACGCGGCCCCCGAGGACTGGAGTTTGACACCCCTGGCAAATTTGCTAAAATACGTTCATGAAAACACTTTCCTCCAAGTTTTATCATCAATCAGGACAGCATGTATTTATTTGTGGTTTCCAGCTACACTTATATTATACTGTATGTTCACCTTGTACAAGAACAAAACACAGCCACCCTAAAAAAAAATCCCTCGTTAAGTGCACCTGTGTCAAAAGTTAGGCTCCTGCAGAACGTGAAATTGAACTGATCTTTTCACTCAGGTGTGTTTAACGAGGGTAACTTGGAAAACATATTGGAACGCGGCCCCCCGAGGACTGGAGTTCAACACCCCTAGTTTAACTGAAAGTGAAAAGTGCCACACCCGCACTCACCCCCACTTTCTGATTGGCTGTTTGATCTGTGACATCACTCGGACACTCCATTAGGTACACCGCCATTTTCAGATGTACCTAATCACAGGCCACTTCATTAGGGAAAAATCATGGTCAAAGCTTAACTGAAAGTGAAAAGTGCCACACCCGCCCTCACCCCCACCTCCTGATTGGCTGGTTGATCTGTGACGTCACTCGGACACTCTATTAGGTACACCACCATTTTCAGGTGTACCTAATCACAGGCCACTTCATTAAGGAAACATCATGGCCAAAGCTTAACTGAAAGTGAAAAGTGCTGGTTGATCTGTGACGTCACTCGGACACTCCATTAGGTACACCACCTAATGTGTACCTAATAACTTTATGCATTTTTTTGTGCGTGTCAAGAATGTGTATTTGACTACATGCTCTTTATTTTGGGGGACACCAACACATACTACACAACGTAAAACACAGATACATATTGTCATATAATGTTTTTGTTTTCATGCCCAAAAAAATAAAAACAAGGAATAAAACACCAGACAAGTTTTAACATAAATGTTTATTAAAATAATAATAATAATAATAATAATAATAATAATAAAAGTAAATTTCAAACCAGCGATCTAATGTGAAATTGCAGTACATATATTGGATAACAATATTTCGGCGTGTATGTGCATACACGTTATTTAAAAACTACTGTGTTTTAAAATAAAGATTACCCAAAGAGAAGCATAATCTCCCCACTGTTGCATAACGGCGCATCCTGTCATGCAATAAAGTTAGCCACCTCAAGGCGGAAGAAACCGCCGAAACATGTCAGGTGAATAACCTAAAACAATTTGTTTGATATAAAAGAAACCAGTGAAGTGATTAAATAAGGAAAAACAAAATGAACTTAGTACAATTAATAAAGTTAGCCGTTAGCTTGGAGAAAACCTTTCCGCTTGCATATTGGGTTAAATCAGCACAAACTGACGTCACATTATACGTGCGTAAAGATATAGTTGAACTAGCACTTAAAACTATTAAACTTACATTGGGCATTTATCAAGATCATTTGGTTCATAAATAATGAAATAATAATGAAACCTAACAACAGAATTCCGCTAGATGGCGACAAAGTAATACTTTTTTTGTTTCTGAGCACAAAAACAGTGAATAGACTTAAATTTCACCAAATAACAAGAGGATAAACTGTATCTCTTTTAGTTCATTATTATTATATTACGTGTTGGACAAGGGGAACATCTAAGACAGTCAGGATACATCTCTTCAGGAATAAGTTCAACCCCCCTCCCTATACAGGATGACCTTTGAACTAACAAATCCTGGTGATAGAATTGTGCACCATCACCATTGTGATCATCCTCACCTCATCAATGTCTCCATCCCTCCTCCAATGTCACACTTTCTATCCCCCTGGCATGGCATGGCCTGGCTGCATGCGGACGTGTAATTTAGCTGAAATTAGCACCCGTTTGAGTGTGAGAGGATGAAAGCTAGGCTGTGTTTTTCTAAAGAAATTAAGTGAATAAGAATAATACATTAAACGTGTGCTTCTATATTTACAAACGTGTTTTTTAGCATAATGATACACTATTAAGGCAGGGAAGACGTCAAACAGTCCTATGGCGCCATGTATTGTTTTAAAATAAATTCAGGAAGTAAAAATCACAGGATCTCTTGAAAATGCTGATAAATCACCAGTGTTTTCCATAAAAAAATATTAAGGTTAGCTACTCCCATAGTAAAAATATTTATGATAAAAAAAATGTGAATGGTTGAGTACACAATTCTGTAATTGTGCACCAGAGCACATTTTTATGGGTTGTGTTTACCAATGACAATCATACTCGATTGCGTGCATTGAATTTGATGTCTTTATTGAGAAGTGTCATTGGCTCAACCCGACACACAAACGCACATTCACACGTGCATTCACACACGGACACACGCAAGCATACATACAATCAATCAATCAATCAATCAATCCCTTTCGAGTGCGCTCTATGGACGCGTGCAGTCACAGGAAGTGGCGTGTGCAACTCAGGTGCGAGGTGCTCGTGCTGCTTTGGCAAGGCCGTCTTTCCTGCATGCCTTACCTTCAGTATTTAATTTTTTATTTCCTCAATAAGTGGCCGCATCGCAATCCTGCCGACGCAGCGACCATTGGTCCCTCCTGTGGGTTATTCATCTTCACACGCCAAAGAAAGAAGTCCTTGTCCTCTGCGGGTGGCCATTTTAGGCCCGCCTGTCCGCGTGAGCCTTCATCTCTTCCTTTGGCCACGTTTGGCCTGCTCCTTAGCGTCTTTTGCGGGCATCAAGCATCTTAGACGGTATTGCGCGGCGTGCCGTTGAGCGCCATGGCCTTGCCGCGCGCCGGCGAGCCCATGGGCAGCGTCCCGAGCGGGCGCTGCACCGACACGCCCACCTCGAATACTTCGTGGATGGCCTTGCGGAAACAGTGGAAGTTGTAGTCGATCAAGCCTGACGAGAGAAAAGCAAAAGAGACAGAAAACTGGATTCAAATTGGAACGTTTGGACATTGAGTTCATTTCATTGTGTTCGATTGAGAGCAGTTTAGAGCACTCAGAGGTCCGCCATTGGTCGCATTACTCAACGCGGGAGGTCTTTTACCTTTGCGCTCGAAGCTTTCTTCCCTCAGGATGCATACGAGCGCCAAGAACTTGGTGACCTCCTTCAGGTAGAGCACAGTGGTGTTGTTGAGCTTGATGATGGCCATGGACTCCTTGTCATAAGCGCTGCCACTGCCATCCTCTCTCAGACTGCACCGTCGTCGGGGAGGAAAAAAAAAAAAGCAATAATGGATTGCTTTGAAGGCCTGACGCAAGAATCTGGCTCACCCGTAGATGCAGGAAACGTCAATGACGACATCGATCATGTCGCAGCACAGCTCGTACGACTGCATGTCCACGGGGGAGCTGTCGGTGGCGATGTAGATCTTGCTCACCACGTCGAACAGGAAGGCCTTCTCGATCCCGGAATTCTACAAGGCAAGGAAAACGGGAATTTCCAGCGAAGCAGCGACAAAGGGCAAGCGACATAGCAAACGTGCTCTCACAGAAATGAAGATGTTGAGGAGGTTCTCCAGCGTGGGCAGCTGCGGGATGAGCTTCTGCACCACCTTGCTGAAGGCCTCGAAGATGGAGTGGTCGTAGATGCTCGTCAAGTAGAAGCTAAGCCACGAAAAAGGGGTTGACTGTTAATACGTGGCGCTAAAAGATCACTCCTGGCATTGACTTGTTTTCCATTCGAAGGAACAAGTGGTATGTCACAGAGACGTGTCAGATTACAGCACACTGGGTGACATCGTGTCAGTTTGTGCTAGCATGTTTGGGCTAGGATGTTAGCTAATACTACTGATAACGAGAAGGTGGTTGCTTTCTGTTGAATGATATAACTCCAAAACAGTTGATGATGCAAGGCGTTGGTGCTTTATGGTTCTCTCTGATTTAGTTTACTTTGCTGCTGTCTTGTGGCAGCTAGATGCCACTACAACCCCCCTCTGGGGTATAGATTGTATAGCTGTTTAAGTTTTCTTTTTTAGATATAATTCCATCTTTATTTGACTAGCAATAAAGGCGGCATACCTAAGATGAAGCTTCTCCAGGCTGGCGTCGGCAAGGTCGTCATTGGCCCTCTGGTGAATGTCCCGCTGGGTCTCGATCTTGTGGTCGTCCGAAAGGCCGTCCACCTTGTGGATGAACACCTCGAAGTTGATCTCCGGGTTGACCCGGTACGCCCGCGACACGGTCAGATGGAGTCGCCCCAGGGCCTCCACGTAGTCGTCCTATGCATATGAGCAATCCTGCACTTTCAGACATGGTCTCCGAGGTGTTCCTGATGAGCACAATGCCTCGTGCTTCACCTGAGCGTCGATCACAAATATGAGGGCTCCAGTTCCCCTGAAGATCATCTCGTAGTCAAAGGTGGGGTCGAAGAAGTCCACTTGGCCCGGGAAGTCCCAGATCTGGAAGTTGACGAAGGAGCTGCTGGAGATGTCGTCCTTGTAGATTTTATTGGTGCTCTCCAGGAACAATGTCTCGTTAGGCGACATTTTGTGGAACACCACCTGAAAAATACAACAGTTTACCTTTTTTTTTTTACCTTCTGCCTCAAATTTGAAAGCTTCACTTTGAACCCTTAAGGCAAGAGTGCAGGGCAAACAACATAAGTAATCCCACAATCAGCACTGTCATCTCACATCCAGAAGAACAAAACAAAACAAAATGTTGGCAGCGCTGCGTGAGCTCTTCAAGTCACAGGAGCGGTGAAGCAGCAAAAAGCCACATCACATGTTTGCTGGGCCTACTCAAAGCTGATTAGTGCAAAGAAATTGCATGCCCACCACTGTATGAGTGCTAAATCTGACCAACAATATGAAAATTCAACAACCCACTTTCATTTGTTATTCAAAGACACTTCAGTCACGTCACGAATGCGACAGATAAAGGTCATTAAAAAAATTAAAAATTCCAACATATTTCCTGGAATAGTGGCAGGGGCCCAATTATTTACTGGGTGGGATTTAAAAACACTGTCCCAACTAACTAAACTACAACCTTTCTTCAAAATAGCAGCTATGCATCAAACAAGCGATAAGTGAAATTAGCACATCGCCTAAAGAGTAAGCCTCAGCTCTTTTGGAGATGTGTTGCCGCAATAAATCGCCAGGTACCTCTCCTTTAATAATATCCAGTTACACTTAACTTTCAAGTAAATTTGCATTTAATCATTGAAGCTTTTTTTCAAACAATTTATCAGAGAATTTTTTAATGATAAGAGTATGTTAGCACTGTTAAAGTTCAAACTATGCAGCGTGTTAGAATAGCTTACAATAACGAGCTTGTTTCTGACGAACCCTTGGGCCTACTACACTACTGTACTGTATTTTAATGTCGCTCATAGTGGCAACACTTGAAAAGCAAATTAGTATTTTGTCAAAACTACCTGAAGCACTAGCTTACAGGAAAGGGGAGGTGGTTGTTTTGCTGTGCTCAGGCCCGCGGGGACACTGTTGGATACCATTTAAAAAGTCACAGGACGTTATGTCCACATAATCAGGGAGATGCATTAGGAGTCTCTGGAAGACTAGTTAATAATTTACAGGCTCACTTTCGACTAGGAGACGATTATTTAGCTTAGCATTTGGTGCTATCTGCTAATAGTACTGTACTTTAGTTACTGCATGCAATACTTAGCTCCATGTTATCACGAAGCTAGCTGTCGGCTAACACACCTTCTGTATGGATGACTTGCCACTTCTCCTCAGCCCCATGAGCAGGATTCTCGGCTTGCTGTCGGACGGCGCCGGGCTGTCCTCGATGTCCGCCTCTTCGTCCCCGTAGCCGAAGTCTTTGGGGAACGAGTCGGCCACCCCGTAGCTACCCGCAAGCTGCTCCACCTCGTATTGGATCGACATTTTGGACCAAAAGCGACGGTCGCCTTATCCCTCGGGTGGTATCCCACTGATATCACCCCCTGCGCCTCCTCCTCCCGGGCCACGCGCCAACCTTCACTTGTCGACCACCACGCCCGTGATTTTACCCACGGGATTCACCTTGTGTAGCCGCAAAAAAGTGCGACTACTGGGCCATTAATGCTCCATTTGACTGGCGTACACAATGCTCGGACCCACACGTTTCCTTCGGATTTCCTCGCTCTTAAAAAAAATATTGCATTTCATCCCGCCCTTCTTAATTCTGATTGGATAATCGACCACGGATTCGAAATGCAATTGGCCCAGAGTACTTGTCATTTCAAGAAGTACTCGTCGCTGTCACCTGACTTGTTTCGTGACCTGGCAAGCAAACCTCAAAAGAAGTATTCTTCCACACTTGTTGTCATTTTCTTACCTTGAAGAATATTCATCATTTCATCATTATTTTATAAACATAGAACAATTATGTTGTGATACAAAACAGACCCTAAAATAGTAGGCAATGTTGAGTGGCATCGACAGATGACAACACCCGAGACGTTCCATGACTCTCAAAAATATCGGAAATAATAACTTTTTTTACCAGCAAAGAAAAAGTTGAGTAAATTCACAATATAAAATACAATACAATACAAAATATTCTCAAATTAAAAACATTTGGCAGCACATATGGTGTTTCTATGACCATCAGCTTTTCCAAATAATAATTGAGACAATACAACGATTTGAAACGACTGGAATCATGACAGACTAGTAGCGTAAAACGTCAGTCCCAGACGTCGAGTATTGTGATGGCATCATTCGTTTTATAACCAAATAATCATAAAGACTTAAAACAACGCACGCCGCCGACATTTATATTGATGATAAAGCAAATTAGTGTGACGACACAACAGCGTTTCAAAGTGAGAATCAAGTCGAACATCAGGGGCGTCCTGAACACGACACTACAAGAATTTAAAAACATAGGTAGGATTATACTTAGATGTTTTTGTCACCATTATAATAGAAAAAGACACCACAAACAAACAAAAAAGAAATCAAATTAGGAAATTGATTTTTGTTAAAAAAATTCTATTTCCGGTGTGTGTCGGAGGTTGTCATCGCTGACTCCAAACTGCGGCGAAGTGCTTCGTTACCAAGCAAGACAAAAACAAAACAACAAAGACACCGTATTTGTGTTTATAGCGTTCGACAATCTATTTGTCAACATGTCGCATTATAAGGTAAGTTTAATTTGTTTTATTCAAACAGTTGTCAAGGACTTATTTTTAATAAGTACGCTCGCATCGTACGGGTTAATGTTTGCAATTAAGAGTTTGTCGCGCACCTGCACTTGTTGCAAACATGTGATTACGTTCGTTTGACCGCAAAAAGACACAAACATTTGTTAATTTATGTGATATTTCAATTTTGTCAAGAGCGCCAAAGTTTTGTTTTATGGTGAAACGCGCGTCTGTTTCGTTTTCGCTGAAATGTATGCATTCAATTAAAACAACTATTTCTGCAGGCTCCAGACCACAAGAGAGAGCAGTTTCGGAGATACTTGGAGAAAGCTGGTGTTGTTGACAGTCTGACCAGTGGTAAGATAACTATAATTGACAGTACATTATTTTAATGGCTGTGGAAAAATAAAAAACATGATTCAATAAAACGGTACAAGTAGACCTTACTGGCCAATATGTATAATGAAGGAAATCAACAGCCACTATGAGGAATGGTGCATATGTTGTCCACATTTTAATTAGCACGTTTGTGTCTCTATTTCAGTTTTAGTAGCACTGTATGAGCAACCAGAAAAGCCTACCAACGCTCTGGAGTATCCTCATTGCTAAAATAAATATCCGTGTTCAGAATAAAGTTGGATGCCTTAAACCCAAACTGTCCAGATTTGTCAAGCAGCATCTTGGCACACCCGGCCTTACAGAATCTGACACGGAGGCTCTGCAGCAGGAAGTGGTGGACCTGAGGCAAAGGTGCGCCCGTCTGGAGGAAGAGAACCTCGACCTCAAAGCCAGAGTGAGTGTCATCATTTGACCGGTCTTCCAGTTTTTTTTCCCCTCCTTTCAAAAATAATTGAGTGATACATTCCATAGTTTTACATTGTATTTTCTAGTAGTTAACCAATGTCCCCTTCCTCTAGCTTGAACACCATGAGCCGCCACCCGAAGAGCCTGCTGTTGCGGAATAGACTTCAGCTCAACTCCAGGGACGTGTTTGACTGCTTTAAGCTTTGTTTTGTTTGGTTAGTGCGACTTTAAAAAAAAAATTAAAAAAAGGGCCTTTTTCCTATCACCACTCAAGTCATCTAAAATTCACACGAAGAGGACAGCTGAGACTATATTTACTGACACGTAACCATACCTACAGCTTTTATGTTCATAATTGCTGCTCAGATGTATATTGAGGTTGTAACGTCACATCTTCACTTAGTCTTGTCACGTTAAACTGATAATCAAAACACTGCAGAGGAAACATCAAAACGAAAGCCATTTCAGTATGATACTTGTACGATGTCTAGACACAGTAACTCCTGTATATTTTTGTTGTTTGATTTAAATGCACACATTAGTAGCAGGTGAGTTTTGTCACGTTTGAGTTTATTTGATTAAAAAATATTTTGCAAATGCTACCCAGTGGTTTACAGTTTCTTATTTAAAAGAGTAAGAAAGAATAAAACAAATTTCTAGAACATTATTGAGGGTTACTGGACTAACCTTGCGACTTCAGGTTGAAGTCACGAAGTATCGATGAATTGCCCCGCCTTGGCGGAACTGAGCTCCGCCATAGCCAAGGCGCTTTCTTGCTGCCTCTCTGTAACAAGACTGATGTCCCTCCTCACGACCTTGGAGGCCAGGTTTAGGATCTCCAGGACGTTGAGGATGAGGGACAGCGCGGCCATGAACTGCATGAAGACCATGAAGATGCTCTTCTCCGTAGGCTTGGACATGTAGCAGTCGATGGTGTCGGGACAAGGGTAACACTGACATTTGAACAGAGGGTACAGCCGCACGCCATACAGGAGATACTGCCCGGCCATGAAGCCCACCTCTACGGCGGAGCGTGTGAGCACGTGGGCCACGTAGGTGCGCAGCAGCGCCCCCCTAAGGGGTGCCTTGTTACACCTCCCACGCTCAAGCCGCATCAGCGCCAGCTCAATTCGCTGCTTGGATTCATCCGACTCCGCTTCCTCCAGCCGTCTCCTGAGTGAGACCTTCCTAAGACGCCGCGCTTTTTTCAGAGCCCGAAGCCTGTAGAGAGTATGGCCGGCGTAGACCAGTGAGGGGGACGCCACGGAGACCACCTGCAGCACCCAGAAACGCACGAGTGACACGGGAAAGGCCAGATCGTAGCAGGCATTGCGGCAGCCCGGCTGCTGCGTGTTGCACGCAAAGTGGTCCTGCTCGTCAGTCCAGACATCCTCGGCCGCCACACCCAGCACCAACATTCGAAACACGAGCAGCAGCGTCAGCCACATTTTTCCCACCATTGTGGAGTGCGCGTGTAGCTCCTCCAAGATGCCACCCAGAACGTTCCAGTCGTCCATCTTGCCATTGTGACTGTAAAAGTACAAGATGGGAGAATCTGAATTCTGCAACTGGCAAAACATTGATACAAATTAAGTAAAATTAAAAAAACAACTCAATCATTTCAAAACAATGTTGAGGATTATACAGTACTAAGTATTGAGCTTATTTTGATAGTTGTTAAAGTTAAGAGTAGTTATAGTTAAGACATGTTAGAAAAGTAAAATGAGTTTTAACAATTAATTCCAAATTAAGTCAATTCTTGTTTTCATGTACAAGAAAATGATACAACCACATTCATGGTCCATTTCGCTTTAACTTAACAAAAAAAAAACCTCAAATTTTGCCCATTTGTAATGTTGTAATAAGTTGTTTACCTTCCGGCGTGGACAGATTGCCGATGGTGACTTAAATCTCCGTGGGTCATGCGGTCTTCCCCGCAAAAAAACAGTGCAGCAAAACAAAAGTGAACTAACAAATGGGTTGGGATCACCTCGCCTTCTGAGCGACCCCCATCGTTCATCGAGCTAATGCGGTATAAAGCTGTTGTTCAGGGAAGCGCGGCAACAACATCAATTCCACAGGAAGTCCGCGAAATGTGCATTTAGGTCACGGCTTTATCGACGTCAATCTCTGCAGGGAGGGATTGTTTGGAAACATCAAATATTGATCGTCACACCAAAGTGCGTCTGCTTAAGACGTACATGCCAAGTTGGCGACCACGTACGATCACACACCTATTGAGCAAACGCATGTAAATAACATGACTTAACACTGAATGGGCATGTGTCATACGAGGAAAAAGTGAGACTGCGGGCATCCTCGTCAATACATTACTGTCCACACAGGCCTGGTTCAATCTATAGCGCGCTGTTATGTTAAAAGGATCAATGGTGTTTCAAAGGCCACTAGAACCTGCGAAGACCACTTGTTCTTTCACACGCTACTATCACAACACCTAATGAACGTTAATAATTAAACATTAAGCTTTTCAACTTGCTTTTATATTGACTTTTAGCTACCAAGTGGTTAATACTAAAACTAAACTAAACTAAAATAGTCATAACAACATAGACAAACTGAAAACGGACATGTTTTTAATATGACAACATGCATTCAATGACAATAAAATACAATGTAAAAACTTTGCAGAACTATAGGCGAAAACTGAAACTAACAAATATTGACTGGCTATGCTAGGATGGCGCGGGCGAAATAAAAATATTGAAGATCACGGCAAAGAGGAAGAAGACCAGGTAGCCCACGATACACATCCAGAAGCGAGGGTCCTTCAGCAGCTTCTTGTTGTAATCGCTAAAGAACACGTAGCCCACAGTCATGCCCGCAACGATGCCCGCAAAATGAGCCACGAACGACACCTGGCCATCACAGGAAATTCTGGGTTAAACTTCTCTTACGCGCCTTTTACAATAAATCATTGAAGCATTAGTTAGTTACCTGCTGGTTAGTAAACTACATAATAGTTGGTAATCAATTTGTTGCCTAATCGGGTACTGATTACTTGGTAGCCTAGCTACCGGTTAGAACAGTTGTTGTTACTGGGATAGCTAGCTAGTTAGTTGGTTACTAGTTTATTTTTAGTCAGGTAGTGGGCAGGCATGTTAGTAGTAAAGTTAGTAGGTTGGTTCGTTACTGAGACAGCAAGTTATTTTACTTTAAGTAAAGTTAGCAATTTTTTTTGTGGCAGGGTTTGAAGCTACAAGAAGCAAGGAGCAAGTTATAACACGATCAGCTGATGGACTACGAGAAAAAGCAAATGAAGCACCTCCTGATCTTATGTGGCACGCTGGAGGCAAGCAAGTTGGATTTCTAGCGAGGACACAGCAAGCAGGCGCACGTACCTTCATACCTCCCTCGTCGCCCGCAAATCTTCTGTAGAAGGCGAAGCCAAAGTCCACGCCCACTGCAACATATAGCATACATCTCAATAGTTGAATAGTTTTTTTTTTTAAATAGTGTCAATTAAAATAAAAGATTTCTGCCTACCAATCAGCACGATGACAAGGATGCGAAACACACCAAGCAGCGGGATCATCTCTCGGAAATTCTGCAACAAGTAAAAAAAAAATCTATTATATACAATTTGACTCCTGAAAATGATTTTTTAAAAATATTATTTGTCTTATATTGCCACTTTACAACTCATTTTTTTTCTTGAATTATTACAAACTCATTCCGAGAAAATTAAACCTTATTTCATCACAATAACGTATTAGGGTACAATTACAACTTTCTATGTTAAATTTTTGTCCCTTCCTATAATGTCATAAAATAAATCACAATTGTAACTTCATCTTTTAACAATTGCGATTTGTTTTTGCTGAACAAAATTATTACTTTGTGCTTGTAAACAATTACAACGGTATCGTGTAGTACATAAGGAGCCTCACCACCACAGCATTCATAAAGTAGCCTCCGATGAGGGCGTAGACCCCCCCGGAAGCCCCTACCAGGGCACTGAGAGGATCAAAGATGGAGCTCGCCAGTGAGCCTGGATGTAAGACAATGCAAAACGTGTTAAAAATGATCTTTGAACGTTCCCGTCGAGAGCGCTCCTCACCTGCCAAGACTCCGGCCAGGTAAACCATTCCCACTTCAAAGCCTTTGTGGACCAGCTCCAAGGGGATGCCCAGCAGCAGTTGCATAAACAAGTTGCCCAAGATGTGCTCCACACTTGATGGAATTTAGGCACCGTTAGTAGTTTGAACCGACTTTTCCTTATCCTAGAGGCATTTTGTGCAGTTAGGGCGGTCGAATGTGAGACTTCAAAGCTAAAGCAGCTTGTAATGCGATCATGAAAGCATGTGGCGTTTGTTTTCTTTGTCTTTCCCACGGACGTTAGGCCGCACTCACCCAGCGTGGACAAACATGTAGGAGAGAAAGCGCCACGCTTCCTGCCTGTACTCGGCCCGGTAGGTGAGGCGGCTGTTCCAGATGCCTTCATCCAAAGTCACCCACTGCTTCTGAGGCTTCCACACGGCGTAGTAGATGAACATGCACAGCTGGAGACAAAATGCGTTAAATTCACTGTGACCATTATTTTTATTATGGATTTGTTTATTTTGAGGGGTTTATATCTGCTACTTCCTGCACTGACTAACATCTACAATAATAATTAAAAATTCGACTATACCAGAGTCTGACACTTTTTGCATTAATCCTTTATTCTTTAGATTTTATTTTTGTCTATAACTTTGTTTCATGTCAAATTATTTTCACTCCTTCATTAATTTTCTCCAATAGCCTATTCATTATTAACTTTCTTTGTGCATATTACTCATTCTCCTCTTAAGATTACGACTTCCCCATAAATGACCACCCTTACCTTTTAAAATTTACTCAGTACTCCTGTAATTCTGACTTTTTTGTCATACTTAGTTTTTAGCTTGAACACGAATTGAGTGGTGCCTTCAACTGGGTGTTGCCACAGTATGATGTCACGAGATTTATACTTAAAGTGCTCACCATACCGCAAAATATTTACGCATTGCAACAGTCTTTCAAGTGGACATGTTTTTTACGGATGTTCCTATTCTCCTTTGAGCTCATGTGATGAATCATGAACCACAAAAAAGGAAGGAAGTGATGCTTGAAGTCCAAAATGTGTATTCAAGATGACCCAAGCGGATGTCATACCTCTACAACACTGATGATGATGATGAAGATGGGCGGTGGGCAGCAGTTGGCCCTCTGCAGGTAGGTGCTGCGGGAGTCTTCTGGAAGCATCCATCTGGAGATGCTCTGCTGGAACTTATCGCAGCATCCCAACTTCCGCCTCTCATCTGGGAGATCGTCTCTGGCCTGGGAGTCCTGTTTCTGCTCTTGCTGCTCCACGGGGAATGGCTCCTGTTGCTCTAGGTCCACATCGCCCATCGCCACTGCTGCGGCGGAAAAACATACGCTCAGTGACACACAACCAGTCTGACATTGCACAAAAATTATTTATTTATATTTTCAACTGTATGTGCAGTTGATATAAATGGTGATAATTGAATTTGTTTATTTTTTTAAATATAAAAAATGGGCCTTGGCTAAATAAACACTTAGAAACACTGGTTTAAATTCAGGGGATGTACCTAATCAAATGTCCAGTTAAATGTCATTGCGCTCCCTCAAGGCAGATCAAGCATGCACGGAACTAACTGTTTTTTTTTTCACCCCCACACACACAGATCATGCCGCTCATCTTTGCGTTATTAAGCCAACAACAAACACGATCACAACTCTAAATATATCAAGTGACGGAAAGAAGTGTAATTTCAGCATGCAAACTCACTTCAAACTTGACCGGGAGGCGAGCCAAACAAACTGTCGACCAGGTTCTTGGTTAGGATCGATGAGGGGACGAGCTGTCCGTTGTTTAGTTTCGGCAGTTTTTAGATTTGTTCCATTTGTGTGCAGCCTCTGTTGCTAGCCGGCGTCGTCGTCTCTCGTCTCGAATGAAAACTGGAAGAGGAGGAGGGGAGAAAAATGGCTTGAAGATAATTATAGTCCCCAGAGTTTTTTCCCCTTCCTTCCTCCGAGCGACTAAACAAACACAGACGCACGTAATTCGGAATATTTGACCGTCCGACTGCAGAGTTCCGAGTTGCCCAAGAGGAGGAGGGGAGAGGGCGGTTAGCTTACCTGCTTACCTGTCAGCTTCTGTTAGCTACCTGAGTCTACCTACCTGTTAGCTCCCGCCTCTTCCTGCATGCCACGCCCGTAAACTCGAACGAGACGGCTAAGCTTGATTTGCCCTAACATTCATAACAATTTAAAAAAATATAAGCAGTAAATTACTAAGGCCACCGGCACTGGGTCATGTGAATCCAGCCTGACTTTTATAGACGTAGTACACTGTCTATTAAGCACAAGGGAGGTGTTATTGCGTTAGTATACCACACAGAGGCGCTAAAGTCCGTATAATGTAATACTCTTTAGCAAATATCATACTGTACTTTTGAGTAAACTACTGGACTCTCATCAGAAACTGTACTAACTTGAAAAGTAATAATGAACGTACTGTTTTAATAAAAGTTTGGAATTTTGAATCATTCACTCTGTACTCAATTGCATTCCATCCATCCATCCATCCATCCATCCATCCATCCATCCATCCATCCATCTTCTGTACCGCTTGTCCCCACGGTGGCCACGGGCGTGCTGGAACCTATCCCAGCAGTCAACGTGCAGTAGGCGGGGGACACCCTGAACCGGATGCCAGCCAATCGCAGGGCACACAGAGAAGAACAACTAACCGCACTCGCACCTAGGGGCAATTTGGAGTGTACAATCAGCCCACCAAGCACGTTGTTGGGATTTGGAAGGAAACCAGAGTGCCCAGAGAAAACCCACGCGGCCATGGGGAGATTATGCAAACTCCACACAGCGAGGGCTAGAGGTGGAATCGAACCCGGACCCTCCTAACTGTGAGGCGGACGTGCTAACCAGTGCCCCACCGAGCCACCCGCATTTGAAACATACAATGTAAAACAGAAAATTATTAGAAATCAAGACAGAATCTAACTGTCAAATTTTATTTGCAGAACTTTTATTTTTTTTTTCAAAAGGGAGGAAAAAAAGCACATTCTCATGTTGAAAGAGAAAGAGTGAGCAAGGAGGGACGACATGAGAGGCGTTAAATACAGCTGCTCACTCCAAAGAGCTTCTATCACATGAGCCAAGAAGAATAAGCTTTGTAGTCTACAGCGCCAGGCCAGAGATTGGACAACGGGGATCGGCTTCAGTCCACATTTTCAGGTAGAGAGAGACAGCAGGAGCAGTGATGAGAAACTAAAAAAATAATAATAATAAAGACAAATAACAGGAGGGAGGGCGGGGGCAACAGGACAAAGGTCATCTTCTCAAGATTTCGTCGAGCTTTTTGGCCAGCGGGAACAGTTTTAACTTAAACCATGGCACTATATGTCTGTGTGCATGTGTGTGTATGCATGTGTGTGCGCGCGTGTGTGTAGGTGGTGGGGTTAAAAAAAAAAAAAAAAAAATCAAGTGGTAGAGGGCCTTAGAAGAGCAGCCATCTTGTGTGCGAGGGAAGAAGCTTGGAACTCATGGCGGTGCATTCAAGAGACATCTGAAAAGAAGCCAAGGGCAGTGAGTAGGCATCTTTGAAGACTATTTTCATCAAACTAAAAAGTCCAATAAAACATTTAAAATAAATCCTAAACACAAAAAGATGTTTCACAAATATAAGTTGGTATTCTTACAACTAGCAGGCCGTGCGCCGTATCTTCGCATGATCTGATCTTGCGTGAATTTCACAAAGGATTCATATTGTTCTGTGGAGAAAAGGCCAAATGATCAAATGGGTTCATTTCGAGCAACCTATCACGGGAGTCCATCTGATTTCCATATCATAGAGAATGTAATTGTAATTACACTTACCTGAAAGTTTTGTGTTGAGGATCTGTTCATACTCCTCACGGATCTTCTCCTCGTGGTCTTTGAGCAAGCGCTCGCACAGGTAGCTCACCTGCTTCAGCGTGAACGAGGGCTGGTCCCGTCTCGAGGCGCCTGACAAACCCCAAAAAGATTTTTTTTGTTTTTTTTTAAAACCGAAAGACATTTTTGAAATATAATTAGTTTCAAATTCACAAACGTTTCCCCAAATTCAGCCAATGGCTGCGAGTTGTGCGCCAGCTAGCAATTCCCTCCATTCAGCACAAGTGCTGGTCTTCAGCTACCTGGTGGGGAGCTGGGGGCGTGCAGGGACGAAGAGGGGCTGGGGACGTCTGAGTGTCCACATGCCTCCGTCTGGTTGAAGGCACCCTCCAGCTGCCGCCTCCTCTGGATCCGGCTGTACTCCTGGCGCAGGTTTTTGAAGATCTGCTCTGTAGAACGACAAACAACAACATATCAATTCGAGCACGCATTACTGATGATGACTTGGAACATTTTGGTCATTGTCAACTTTTTGATGTGCAAACCACTGCTAGCATGCTAATTATCTACGCAACACATTTCACAACAGCCGCACTAGTAATGGTGCGATGCTTCACATTTATCGTTAAAGGTTCAAAGTTTAACAAAAGCTCCTGTGAAAACAAACCAGCTGATAAGCAAATGTGAACACAGCATCTAAAGCCCCTCTGGAAAGTGGCTATTTTACTGGCTGGATCTCAGAGTAGAACCTTTTAATTTAGCAGGCTCAAGTGAATTAGCCAAACAGAAACGGCAACAGCAAACTCTCATTTATCTTGGGTGGAGGGTCCAAAGCCGCCCATCAGCTGCTGACAAGCAAGGGAAGCATTAGTGGAAGCAACGTGTACCGCTAGAAGTCACGTGGCCAGCGACAATTGTTCAAAGATGTCCCTGCGAACGTTTGCCTACGTCCTCATCCGTAGTACCGACTCAACTCTGGGGTTTTGCTCAGTAACAATGGGCCAGGCTGAGCAATCAATCACAGACACTTCCTTCCGGGAGTTCGGGGAGGGAGAAACATGGCGAAAAATCCCGAGCTCAAAGGCTCAGACGCTGACCAAACAATGAAGCAGACACGAGATCCAGCACATAGATTGGACTCGAGTGGTTGGGCTGTGAGAAAAACCAGCATGCGCGTGTGTGGGGGAGCACTGAAGCCTATGATGGCTCAGTTCAAGTTACAGTAGATCAACAAAAGGCGACCATTTGCTTCAGGGGCTGCACTGTTTTTGAAGCAATGCTGCATTCCAGGAAACTGGGACATGTCTCCGTTCAAAAAAAGGGAAAATGGAACACTGTTTTGTTTTGTTCCCACCCCGCATCACCCTCACTGGTCGTTTTCAGGCTAAACATTAGCATAATGCTAGGGGCCACATGCTACTGTTAGTGTTCCATGAAACTTCTGCATTGGAAAATGTGCAATACAAGAGGCGTTTGTATTTCTAGCCTGTGAAAATTGTGCTGTTTGTTGGCTGGTGTCTCTAGTGTAGTCTTGTCTTTTCATCACTTGGCGTTGGCATGATGCTAGTAGCTGAAGGCCACTGTGAATTTACAGGAAATGAGGAAATTTCAGCATCAGATTAAAGTGCACTAGAGCACTGATGTTTTTAACAGCTAAGCCACATACTGTACCCAGTCTAGCTATTTTATCAAATGAAGTCAACCATTTTGAAAAAATGAGGAAGAGGCCATTTGCAAGTGAACGTTTCCAGGGAGAGAAACAAAATGTCGAACCGGAATGACACAGTTGTGACTGAGCAGAAGTACGTGATGTATTTGTCAGAAAACAGCTGCGTGTGTGTGTGTGTGTGTGTGTGTGTGCGTGCGTGCGTTCCATCAAGCTCGATGAGCATGCTGCGTAATAGATAAGCACCACTCCCTGTGTCGGCCTTCATGCACGTGCTCAACAAGGTTCCTGGTCTGGCAGGTCGAAATAAACCATATGGCCCTTTCTTTGGCTTTTTATTGCTACAGTGCCACAGGAGAAGGTTATGTAGTACAAAATGGCTGATAGGTTGATCAAGTGACAAAGAGGCATGCGTTGGGTCTCGTGAAGAGATTTCCCTTTCCAGGAGACTCAATCATCTTTAGGCATCATCGTTTTTTTTTAACATCTGTTGTCTAGTAACAATCTTCAAATGTTCGGTTGTGTGGTTAAAGATTTAATGTCGTCGACAGTTTGAATTTTGTGTTTGAGGTTTCACTATACAATCGACGGCAGCTATTCACAGGCAATGGGACCACAAATACCCAAATTCCATGTGTAATTGATGCTCTAGAACCAAACTCCTGACTTCCTTTCATTTTTTAGCTCCCAGGTGTCACCTAAAGACCAAAATGGCAGTATTAAGAATCTTGCCTGTGGTAAACAGATCATTCCTTGCAGCATGCTAATGTGGTTGGAAATCATTACCCTGGACAAACGGACAACGCTAAATTAAGAAACAAGCATGGGTTAAGCATGGCATCAAAGTTGGTCGAGCATTTCAAGGGTTTGCTGCGATGATGATGCAGAATCTCTTTTGCAGCTTTAATTCCTGCTTCTGCACCTCAGTTTATTAGAGGAGTGAGGCAAAGGCATCAAGGAAATGAACAATGCCCTCCCACCCTCAGGAGGAAAGGAATAATGGAAACCCCACCACCCAACCACCACCTCAATCCAAGATGATTGTGCCAGCTCCTAATTAGCAGCCTGCAATCCTATTAGCCTGCTATCATTTATTCAACCCTTCCCTGTCATTTTGCAACATCTTATGTGACGACACATGAGGTAGACATCACGGCTACGGAAGAAAGACGTGACGTCCCTCCACATTAATGAGTGAAATTGACAACTTCGATTTCAACATTGGAGGCCAACAAAATGAATTCACATTCGATTTCATGGTTACGTGTTTTACAGTGGATTCCATTAATGGTGCATTTAAATGAAACCGTGAGGAAATATAAGTAATTAATCAGCAACAACTCAACGACGACATTCCCCTCTCGGATGTTAGCCTAGCGAGCTAAGCGCTAGCTTCCAACCCCCATTCAAGCTAACCACTCCACCCAAATCCCCTCCTCCCCATGACACCCACCCCAGTAAAGGCAACAAAAACAGCAAACAGGTCATATTAAATCGTACCTGGCGTGAGTCTGTTTTCGCCCGCCACGCTTTGCGGCGACATGGAGTGCGTCGGGCCGTCGCCGGCAGTGCGGAGGTTGTTGCATCTTTGCGGGGACGGAGTGCCGGGAGTCCCCGGTAGGGGGTTGCACCGTCTCCGCTTGGGAGACTGGGGGCTGAGGAGGGCCTCAAACTCCATCGAGCGCTTTAGCGTCGCCCCGCAGGCCATCTTCGGCGGAAAAATGGGACGTCAAGCCTATAGAAAGGAAATTCAGTGAGTGTTGATGCCGGTGCCGGCCGTTGTTTTCCGGGCTTCGAGGCGTCTATCTTCCTTCCCACGACAACGGCTTTTTCTTTCTGAGGGCCAAAAACCGACTGAGCTTACTGAATTTTTCAAACGTCACAATGGCAGAGCGTACCAATGAGCAACAGAGAGTGGGGGGTTGTCGTAATGTAGCGACTTCTTGCTTGTTGTCCTTTCTCATTCACCGGTATATTTGAGTCAAACGTTTTTCTAGACATTTTTATTAACCCATTTAAAAAAATAAACATGTTATGACTTCTAACTCTGTTTTCATAACGTGTTGTTCCGGACCCTCCCCTGTGATTAGAATAATGGTTTGAGTTGAACTCCAACTAAAGTCTCTGGTGTTCAGGTAAACGTAAGCTAACAAAAGCTGAACGTCAAACTTAATTCTTTCAGCCATCGTCCAATTGTGTATTTTTCACCTTAGGGTTAGTCAAAATGACGCCTTTTTAAGTCAGCACCCTCTAACAACCACGCCAACGTCATTTCACCGTGGACATGACTCGCGAAAACAACCATTTCACCTGTTAATCGCTAGCAAGTACATAGACTAAATTTGTGTAGAGAAAGGAGAGGAATGGTTATGAATCTTAAAACACAACAATTGTTTAATTTTTAATCCTCAATTTAATTGTATTTATTGAGCGCCTTAAAATCATCACCCTGAAAAAGTGTTGTACATAAACATCTAAACACAAGAATAATCAATACAATTACAACAGCCAACGTGACACTTAAATATTCTCATCCTATGTTGAGTCATCAAATGAAAATGGACAGGTTATATATATATATATATATATATATATATATATATATATATATATATATATATATATATATATATATATATATATATATATATATATATATATATACACACATATACACACACACACTACACAACGAGTGTTTTTGTCTAATGTGACCAGTGACCCAAAAAAGCCATCTTCCCTCTGAGCTTCTGGGCAGGAGTGATGAAGCAGCAAGAGCTAAGGTCCGTCCGGCGAGACCGTTTCGATATTTGAAATCAAACAGCAGTAAAGTTTTAATGATTAGATGCGAGGGGGTTAAATCCAGTAATTTATGGTGCTTCCCACATCAGTGTCAATGGGAGCGTTTAGCAGTAGCCCCCCCCCCCCCCCCCTTTATTCAAAACAAAAGAATGCTCTAGTGGTGTATTGCCCCCACCCGTCTTTTCTTCTGGCATGTGCCCCATTTAAATCCCCCTCTGCATAGGAGCCTTTGTGACCTTCATGTGCAGTTAGTATAACTGCCCCCACCTAAAATACACACCCCACACCCCCAAGCTCTTATAGGGCCATACATCACACACACAAGCATCATCATGTCATCACATACCTAGAAAACAAAACATTGTATTCCACGACAATTACAAAGTCATACATGACAATATAACACTTAATCACAGTGAAAGTCGCTGGGGTTCAATCTGCTCCATTTCGGCACCACCAAAATCCAATTGTGAGCCAGAATACACTGAACTAGCTGAGAATTGACTCTGTTTCTCTCAGTATGAAGCTGGATTTTTTTTTCCCCCTCACATTTCTAAATTCATTAGTTCGACTTAAGCTAACGTTAGCCACTTAAGATTGTGACCCTTACGCCGCAAGCAGCATTTGACTTTGGATCTCGTTTTTTATTCTTTGAAAACTACTACCAAGCCCTGCGTTTTAGTGTCCTAATATCCAGCTAGCTACTACTTGTCTGTTAGTTCCAATACTGAGCAAAATTGAGAGCTTCCGGGTAGTTCCTGTGTGGTACAGTTCTCCATTGATGTTGGTCTTTGGTCTGAATCCCCCGCAGTGGCCTTCTTACACCGAGCGGCCTGGCTGAGGACCTTAACCTGGTGCAGCAGGGCCTGTCTGAGCTCCCGGCAGCGCAGAGCATAGAGTAGTGGGTTGACGGCCGAGTTGAGGAGACACAGGGTGCTGCAGAAGGCGAAGGCCCGCTGTTGGGTGCGGCTCAGCTCCACGGCCACGTCGGCCAGCATGAAGGAGAGCGCTGGGAGCCAGCAGACCACCAGGGTGAGCAGGATCAGGCCGAAGGTGCGCGCCAACCGGATATCCATCCTCATGCGGGCGTGGCCTGCCCACACCGCCCCCTGGAGGTTGCTTAAGGAGGCCACGTGGCGGTGGGCTTTCCACAGGATCAGGACGTAAGCACCCAGGATGAGCGCAAGGAGGACCAGGATGAAGCTGGTCCAGCACGCCAGGTAGCCCCGACTGATGTAGGGGAAGAGGTGGGAGCACGGCGATGCCAATCCAGTGGGGCACGTCCAGCCCATCAACGGCAGCGTCGAGATGAAGACAGTGGCGCTCCAGAGAGCAAGTAGCCCCAGTAGAGCTCGACGGCGAGTCAGCAGTGCCTTGTAGCCGGCCGGTCGGTGGATGCATAGGTAGCGGTCCAGGGCGGTCAGCAGCAGGCTGCCCACCGAGTTGGTGAAGGCCATGGTGACTCCGCCCAGCTTGAAGAGGTAAGCGGTAGGGCCGTCGCAGCGGCGGAACAGGTGGAAATCCAGGAAGCTGGTGGTGAAGAAGCAGCTGGCAAAGACGTCAGCCAGCGCCAGATTGCCGATGAAGATGTAGGAGGGACGCTGGCGCAGCGAGCTTGTGGCGGCGATCAATCCAAGGATGACGGCGTTCTCCAGCAGCGTGATGGGCCCGGCTAGGAAACAGATGGAGCCGATGGCCGTCTTCTCTGCCGCGATTAGGACCATGTAGAATTCCAGGTTCTCGCAGGACCTGTTGACTGGGAGAAAGCCTTCAGATCGTCTACAACTGAGAAGCGCATCGTATCTATTGATGAGGCATACCAAATGCATAGATCCTTGTTTTGCCTCGTGTCACTTGAGTCAAAGATCACCCACTCAAGCATCATCCCTTACCCGTTGAAGCCGACGTGTTTTCTTTGACTTGGGTGAGCACTAAAGAAGGATTCTCCAGTTCCTCCATGTTAGCCCTTCGGTTTTGTAGCGCCTTCACGACAATAAAATATGTTATACGTAATCACATTGTGACTGTCATATACAATGAGCTAAATGTCAAACCTCATGGACGCCAACCAGCACAACCTTTTCCACTCCAACACCAATTAAGGGCAGATGTTTCCTGCCGAGGGAGTGTGTGTGTGTGTGTGGTGGGGTGGGGGGGAAACAGCAACAATAATAAGCACAAAATGTAATTACGAGTCCTCTCTGTCAATATTGAACTTCGAGCTAAGAGGGAACATTGACATTTTTAAAGGGAAAGTGGAAAGTCATTTGGAGCTCAAAGCAAACAAATGTAATGATCATTACGGCCTCGAACATGTCGGCCATAAAGACGAGATCGGCTTGAATGTATTTTTAAAACTTGTCTTCAGTTTATATACAGCACCAAAAAAAAAAAATACATTTATCACCAAATCAATCACCAAACTCACTTTTTGGACTATTTTTCAAAAAGCTCCAGTTAATTTCCTGACAATGAGGATGCACGATGCACTGCCCTCTAGTGGACACATGAGGTAGCGGACTTGTAATCAGAAAGTGAAGGTTGGTCAGCTTTTATCAATCCTTTCCCCTATATGCAATCAATAGATTGAAGTAATGTAAGAGGATTGGGCTGAGGTATTAAATAATGGAGCCATTAATGGTGGTGGCCCATTAGAGTCATATTTTTAGCAACAATAAATCCATTCTAGTACAAGTTACCTGTTGTCAAGAGAGGCCTTAAAATACTGTAATTTAACATTGTGTATACTAAAATATTTACACTATTACGTAACAGTTTGATACATATATAAAGCATCATATAAAACATGTCAAAATATACACACGAAAACATCTAACATGAAAATATAAATGTATAGATTATACCAAACGATGTACTCTCAATAACATGATTAAATTGCCACCTTAATGAAAAGAATAAAGTATGATGATTCAAGTAGCCTATAATGTTCATATTACATATTCAAATACAACATGTAAATAATCCTGAACTATCAAACTAGCGTGCAGTAAAAGTCTTTAAAATACACTTAAATATAAAGTCATGTTATCAATCAAAATCCATTATTATATGATACATGTATATACATGTACATGTATATACTACATATACATGTAATATAATTGTAAAATTACGATGATAATGAAAACAAACTGTAGAATGAAGAAGTGCTATCGTTTGGGAAAGTTGATTTTTCCTCTTTTTCCATTAATCACTTAAACAAATACATAGCACATCCCCTTTTTCACAACTGAAATGTGACGTTGAGTCACTTTTTCCACATGCACCAAGTTCAGCAGAAATTCATCATCACAAATCATGACGATTCCCCAAAGTATTGCCCAATATGACAGCTTGCATTAGCATATTTCAAAATTGACATGTGAAGAAGTTCACGGCAGGTTGCTTACCTGTTGCTGTTTGCGCTCGCCACTTTTAGTGATGTGAGCACAAGAGGAGAGCAAATAAGACCGATTGGACAGAGCGAGAGGGAGGGAGCAAATGATGATGATGATGAGAGGATGAAATAATACAAGGAAGCCTCAGCCTGAGTGTGGTCTGTTGCCCGGTCATCTAAATGGAGCGTTTCATTTCGCTATTATCGGAAGAATTGAAGAAAAGAGGCAATGATTTCACTCGAAGATCCTGTAAAACCCGGCATTGAGATACAAGTGCACTTCAGACCCCCACCACTAGATGGCGGTAGGGAACATCACAGCATATAAATTTACATTGTTTTACTTGCAGTGGAAGCACAATGGCTGGTTTAATAAAGCAGTTATTACGCAGATATTTTCAAAAATGTTAGCCTAAAGTCAGCATGACACAAAAAAAACCTTGAATCTATCTTCTGTGTTTTTCGAGCTTAATGCGCAAAAATTTGAGAACAAAACAGGTCTCAATGTGAAACGACACCAATTTGCGCTGTTAACGCTACTCCGGTCAATTAACTCCCTAAGCAGTTGTGTGGTATTTCTTGACATACTTTAAGATGGTATCGTCATCAACTTCCGCCCTGGAATATATTATGACGCCTTCAGGCATTTTTCCAAACCATGTTGAAACACGTAAAGTAATACTGCCGCAGGACTTGTATTACTTTCGATGTGAAACATTTGGAATGAGGAAGAACAGTGGAACAAGTTGGGGCACCCGTTGAAGTAAAGGTCAAGAAGCTAGTCAGAAATAAAAGCCCCGCTCGCTAATTGCATTGGTTCCACGGACAAACACAGTGCAGCTCCACCTTTGTCGTCGTGACAGGCAATACGTTTCTAGCAGTAGGTGAATTGTGGTCACTCATTGGTAATGAAACCGGCGTAGCAAGAAAATAATTCTAGTGACGCAAACCACTTAGGCTTTCATTTCAACAGCCTCTCCCCTGCCTCTTTCTTCAAAGCCAAACAAAAGCCACTGTTTCCTAAAAGAAAAACTTTTTTTGCCATTAGGTGTGATTTTTATTTTGATTAAAAATTTGCAGCTGACTTTTTTTCCTATTTTAAATTTAAAATTTTAATTAAATGGGTTCCCGTTTTGACAAATGAAAAACATTTGTTTTACACATATGTGGACTGAACCAAGACCTTGAAACTGAGATAAGGAACAAAGCAAACTACCCTACAGAAGGACCCTGTTTTGTTTATTTAAAGCAGTTGTCCCTGAGCATGTCTATCTGAATGTTATGAAATCTCAACATGTGAAAACAGTTTCAAACGTACTTCAGGTTCTCGCAGTCAAAGGGATCATTCTGTACACAATGCAGGCCTCGAGTGAACTTGGGGAGGAAAAACTAAGTTAGTGTGCCAGGTTTTTTGCTTGAAGAATCAAACGACATGGATGTGTTCTTTTTTTTTTTACTATGGGTGTCATGTTTACATCGACAAATATGGTGACGTGGCCTTCATGCCAGGTCGATGCGACCCGCAAAAGGCCTTGCTGCTGACCTACTTTCCTTAGTTTGGGACTTGTGATTAACGACTCCACCCCTCCCCCTTGCCTGTTGTGCAACTTTTAAAAGTCCACACACTCTCCAGCGGAGAAAAGCCACTCTTGACTGACTGATCCTACTCTCTCAAGTTCTGATTGTTGGTTTTTACCTTTTAGGTGCAAACATGGCCAAGGTTGTACTAGCTGACGTATGGCGGAGATTAGGTGGTACAAAGGCCAGAACGTGAGGTTCCCCAATTGTTGTTAGTCTGGAAGTTATGTTATGGCTGTTACGTATGACTTCCTGTCCCTTACCTACATACCAGTTTCACAAGACAACAAACTAAAGAAAAAAAAAAAGTTTTTTCCTTGTTTACCTGGATACCGGGTACTCTGGCTTCTTCCCACATTTCAAAACAATGCAAGTTAGGATTACTGGAGACTCAATTGTGTTGCTCTGAAACTGATAAAGGAAAACTTGGTCATGTTGTGCCATTCGATTATCTGACAGCAGTGATTTAGTTGTAGCAATTACAGGTTAGTTATTGGGGTTTTGTTTGGCCTAAATATAACAGCACCACCACCTCGCAAAATAGTTAAGTCTCCCATGGGTCGAAACACAATGTTTTAGTGAGTTGAGGAATGGGGGTGGGGGTTGATGAGTGGGTGAAGGGTTTCATTTCCAGCCTGCTGCAGCTGTTTCGACACAAAATGAAAAAAAAAAGACAAGATACTAAAACGTCTTATTTCATCAAATGATTTCTTAAAAACTGCGTTCGATTTCGATAAGGGATCGACATTACATAACGTTTGATCCGCTCCTTACGGTGGCCTGTCCGTAGCGTATGTGTTGTGTAATTACATTGCGTTACCTAACAAAAATGACAAACAGCTTTGTACACTCGACATGTGGTGTATTTTTTTTGTGTTTTCTCTCCTCACTGAGAAATTGCGGAAAGCACAAACACAAAGACGAGTCGGACACTGACGTCACTCGTCTGGCAACAAGCAAGAATGCGTCCGTTTTACTCGCCGCTGATTGGCCGAGGCCCTTCAAACTCGCGATGTAATTGGTCGGAGGGTGCCTGCCACCAGCTACATAGACGAGATGAGGGCGACATTTTGTAGCAATTCGGACACAGTCAAAAAGACGACGAGGGAGAGATAGGAGGAGACTGCTTCCCCGAGTTTTGTTTTCCAATCTACTAGGTGACCATCAACCGAATTAGTGGGAAACATTAACGAAGGATCTCTGTTTTGCAAAAACAACAATCCGGACGAAAGGCTTCGACGATCAAGCCTTAAGAAGTCGGTAAGAGACTAGTTATTTTTGTTCCTCCTGGTCGCCATTACAGAGCTAAAGCTTCTTTGTTTTGTTCTCCGCTAAAGTACACTGACCTACAACGGAGACGGCCAATTGAACCACTCCAACGCTTTACTAGATTCATTATCACGTAACAACGCAAATAACACATAATTACCGCTGAGAAGTGGATTTTAAACGAGCGAAACTGCGTCACTACAGGAAGTGTATGACGACAAATTATTAAATTGAATGTGCGATGGCGTTTATTATTATTTTATTGTAATTATTATATCATTTTTATTGTTATAGGTCTTGCGGCTTCGTGGTGGATCGTGTGCGCCTAGGTGAATTCATGTTCTACTGGGCTCCGCGATCAAGCGACGCCCATTGGCACTCGACGACCGCCAGCCCGGCAGACTCAACGGGACAAAGACCGCTCGATACCAGCAGAAGGAGACGCGACGACGACAACACCAACATCGACTGTTCTCGGGGACGGAGAAAGCTGTTTCAAGGCAGAAGACAGGCGAAAAGGACGAAGAAGAGGGCTCTCTTCCTGCGTAACTTTGTGGCAACAAAGAGGTGCGTGCCTCGAGCTTGTTTTCGTCTTGTGGAGGCGATGGGGGAGGGGTGGCTGGCTGTCCTGGCGCTGCTTGCGCTTCTGCACGTAGGCAAACGACTGCATTTCCACGGGCAGAAATTGAACGCTAGTAAACAATAACTTTAAATGAGATTTATAATAATTTTTTTTTTAACTGACCAGTAAACATCTACTGTAGGAACCAAAGATAATTGGGTAATCAGTTAGGGGGGGAGGGATTTTTTAACACAGTAATTTAAATAAAATTGTATCCGATTGATGATGATGATGATAATAATAATAATCAATGTCCTTATTATGACAGACATATAACGGTCCTTTACTGGGGGGCCAAAACTGACAAGTCAATAAAATTATTACTTCACCGTGTAAGTACACTAATGTATGAGGTGATCAACAGGAAGTTATGCTCCAGTCATGCCATTGCATATGTTAAGAATGTCCCTCAAATAACAACTATTGCCGCAATTTTAAGCTGTATGGGACATGAACCAATATTTTTTTAGGTAAGTCGACACAACAAACACAGGACCTTTAAAAAAAAAAAAAGGCTTAATTTGGTCAAAAACACTTTTTTTCTTGACATCAAATTTAGGAAGATGGCATTTTGTTTTTGTTGAGGGTGGGAAAAGAATATGGGTAAAGATGTGTCAAAGCACAAAAAACTAATGCACCCATACCTGTTTGTTTAGGTGACAGTCAAGGTGAAGTATCATGGGAGGTGGAGGCGGAGAGCGGTGCAGCAACATTCCAGGCGCCCATCATGAGCGCCCCAAAAAGAAGAACCAGCATGTGGGCCGAAGCAAGCAGAGGGGCCGCGACCAGAACGGCAACGTGACGGTGGTGTCGGCCGCTGGGGCCGGTGTCCTCCACCAACATCGCCGCAGCAGCGACAAGGGCGTTCTGGGGTTCCAATGCTCTCCGGAGGCGCGGCAGGCCGAGGCGGCCGCTTCCATCGCCCGTCTGGCCGCCGCCTACCAGCAGGACTGGGAGGGGGCCGTGTCCCACCTCAACACGCTGCTGAGCGCCCGGGGCAGCCCCAGCTATGCTGGACCCAAGTTCAGTGAGCCGCCCTCGCCCAGCGTGCTGCCCAAGCCGCCCAGCCACTGGGTGTCCTTCCCCATGAGTGCCGGCGAGAGTAGGGAGATGATGACCTTCCAGCTCAAGAGCCTCTTGAAGGTGCAGGCCTGAGGAGGAAAATGGCTGTAATACACTTTTTAACGAGCTGGTTTTTTAAACAAATCAGATATTACAGTCCTCTTGCCTCGCTGGTGACGACGAAGTGGATACCCCACCCAACACACCCACCCACCCAACACCTTTTTTTTTTTTAGCGTCGGGTTTTGTTCTTTTTATTATGGCTATCAAAGCAGATTGGGTGCACTTATTTTTTCCACACGTTACTTAATTCCTGTCCGCTTCTGTGGACATATACAGCCGATTTTATTTTTATACTCTAACGGGTTGCCAGCACACAGTCCAGTCTCCTTTTTTGTAGCACATTTAAAAACGAGAAGCCCCTCTGGCTTTCTTGTTTTTCAAACAGTAGGACGCTCAACTGCGATTCTGCAGGGAAATCACGTGTACATTCTTTTTTAATGGCGTTTTGATGAAAGTTGATATCATGGCACACGGGCCTTTGGTGGTCGATTCCTGTGTACGTACCTTTTTTATTGCGCTGTGCGCACATGCACTACTGGGGACGTGCTGCTCAAAGGCCCGGTTGGCACTCGTGTTCACACTGCCTCTCAAAGACATTTTTCTGCCGTTGCTCTTGCTATTGTCCTCCTTTTTGGAGGGAGTATCACAAAGGGGGCGACACCTGCGTGTGTAAAATTACAGATGTGACATTCACTCTGTCTGTCCCACGTGAAAGGCGGACAAATGTCGAGTCTTTGTGTTTGTAGTGTGTCCAGGTTGTCTTGTTGTGCTTCGGTGGTGCCGTGCGTTTACCAAAGCTGCCCCCCATGCTTCTGTTACTCAATCTCATCTTTTAACGCCCACTCGTTCCGCCGTAACACGCGGAAGAGGACCAATAAAATTGGTCCTGTCTGCGGCACAAGTTTGTGTTGAAAAGATGAGACTGCGTCGCCATTTTGTGACATTATGAGCGTGGTGCGCTGTTTGTTTCTGTTCCATCATGATTTTGAGCCCATTTTGCACTGCACTTGCTCCAGATGTGTTGTTACAGGCTGTGACGGTCTAGAATCAGACGCGCGATCGACTATCTTTGTTTTCCTCCTCACGTGAGCCATTTTCCGCTTTTGATTCGTTGTCGCTTTCCCTGTGCAGAATTGAATCTGCTTCATAGCCAGACTAAAGACAACAAAACCTCATTCGATGATCATGTCATGTCTTTCAGGAGCCATGTAAATACTAATAAGAATGATGGCATGTATAAAGTTCTTGTAGCATATTGTACATTTGCAAGCACAGAGTACGGCGGAGGCTTGCAGACGAAAGTATTTTTAGTACTAATTATAACACTGAATGTATGGGACGAGCACCGTCTCAACTTCGTTGATGCTGAAGAATATTTTTGTTAAGAAAAAGAAAGAAAACCAAGCATTTGCCAGAATGAGTGAGCCCTGCACTGAAGTCTTTTGGGAGATCTTGCACATGTTTTTTATGATTTTGTACGATGCAGTGTAGAGTGAAAGAAATATGTCGCAGATTGGAACCGTGGAGATTTGTATTTGCGTGACATTTATCTGGATGAATTTGTAACTTGAGTTATGCTTAAGTTTGAGCCCCTTAGAAAACCAATTTGACTATTTTTGTCCTAAAAACAATTTGAGAAGCACCCTTACCTCTCAGCTGATCTTCCGCCAGCTGACTATTTTTATGTTAATCCAGTTAAATCATGCATTGCAGTCTCCTCATGCTAAATTAGAACTTGTATTGTCATAAATTGGATTTGAATTTGTCCCCACTCATTTTCTTTGGAAAGAAGAAATGCCCTGTTTATTGGTAACAATTGGTTTAAAAAAAATGGAAAAATGCATTGATTGAAGTTAAATTTGACATGAAATTAATAAATAATCCCTTACCCTTCCCCCCTAAACCGTTTGACTGTTTTCTTCATTTAATGTATATTGTCCAACCAGGTCGATTTTGTCAGAGGTAAATTTATTTATTGAGAATTTGAGAATAGTGGCCCACAGTACAAATAGCAACATACTGATGAACAAATTACAGTAAAACCTCAGATGAGAATCTTTAACTAAAAATGTTACCAAGGGAAATAACGGCAAGCGGCTTAAAACGTTTTCATCTTTACTGTACTGGCATATTTTAAACAACATTCACAGTAGATTTCAGTACTCACCCTGAATGCTTGACATGGAATGGAAAAGGTCCACTGTCTCCTTGTGGTAAAATAGAGGTATTGCTGAAATTCAGTAGCGAGTACAAAAATGTACTTATGTTCGTGTTGCACAACCTGCTACAGTCATCACCGAAAACCAAAGAAAAAGCAAAACAGTCCTTTGTTGGATGTGGGAGTTTACAGTGAAGTGAAAAGTCCGACACTACAATCCAACGAAAGGAAATTATGGCCAATGTCTTCAAAAAGATTTTCATATTCTACATGGAAAAACATCAATGAACAAGAAAATGCAAAAAAACAAAATTTGTTTAAGTGACTAAATGTCAAACTTAACTGTTGTTTAGCGCCCTCCAGATTTGTACTCTGCCCAGGAGCGGGAGCGTGAACGCGAGCGAGATGCGGAGCGGGACGCCGAGCGTGATGGAGAGCGGGCAAAAGATCGCTTGTGGGAACCTGGGGCCAGGCGGAAGTCTTCTTCCTGGGCGGCGGGGCTGTGTGAGCGGGACCGGCTCTTTCTACCCCTGGGCCTGGAACGGCAGGGCGAGGGCGAGCGGGATGCCGAGCGGTTCCGGGATCCGGCCTCACGCGGGGCCCTATGGCGCTCGTGCTGGCCTCTTTTGTGCCTGACCACAACGGAAGACAATTCTTAAAACACCTTCTCAAACATGGACTTCCCCACATATAAATTGTAAAACATGAAAGATCTTACTTGTCATTTTCACGGCTCTTGCTGCGCTTGTGTCGGCCGTAGGGGCGTGAGCTGGAGCAGGAAATAAACAACCATAAGGGGGCGCCAAAACAAACAACAGTTTGAATATGTGCAACGCAGAGTGTAGAAGACAGTACGTACTCTCTGGGGCTGACCGACCGTCGCGGTCGCCGTTCGTATGAGGGGCTGCGCGAACGGCGCCGTTCATAGCTGCGGCTACGTGATCGTCTGCGGCGCCCGTCGTGGTCGTCATCATCGTCGTAGCGCGAGAAACTGCGAGGGGAATGGCGCTCTTTGGACTTCATCTGGTTAGGAGCTTTTTCGGGACAACGTAACAATCATTGAATTGGCACAATGTATCCTGAACAATAACGTTGAATTTGCTATCATTACCTCAAAATTTACGTCAAATTTTCCAACACCTTAAAATGTGATTTGACACAAATGGGTCCATAAAGTAAAAGATAGTCTTACTCTTGCGGTCTCCCTGGGCGAACTGGATCTCGATCTGGCGCCCACACATCCACTTGTGGTCCAGGTTGTGGAGGGCGTCTTCAGCATCCCGGACATCTTCGAATGTTCTGACGTGGTTAAGGTTTTCATTTCAGGATACAAGGCCACACACGCATGCACGCACGCCCGCCCGCTCATAAGATCAAGGTTGATCAAACTTTCCGACTGATGAAGTCCAAGTTAAATGATTAGCAACTAGTCGCTGGAGTTGTAAAGCCGACAAACCGAACCACATGCATCACACAAACCTGCCGTTGTCCGTCATGTTCTCAAGGACACATTCACTTGCAGATCAGTGCTGGCATATCATGAAATAATGAAGTACAATACAAGACACCGAAGAGTTCAGTGATTGGAGACTTTGTGGACAAGACACATCAATAAAACGTGATCAGATTTGAGGAGGATACATATAAAATATCTTGTTTACCTTTTAACATGCTTGATCTTTGAACTTGAGCTTGCTCTTTATTGCCTTGGTAGAGGAACGGAGCACTTGTCTTTGCCCAATAAACACGCTTCGCCCGCTTTTCCTCCCTTTGGCCCATAAAATGGAGGCGCTCCCTTTGGCAGTCAAAATGGCCGCTCTCTCGCTTGATCGCACCCCTCTTTGTATCTTGATGCTTTTGCTTTGTTTTTTGTTTTTTGTTTTGCTAGCGCTTGGTCTTTGGCTTTGGCTACTCTACCTGGTAATTTTCTGTGTGTAGTGGTAGGGGGGGGGGCTGGCTCTCCAGAACTGTATCTTTACCATTCTGAGGCAACAACAGAAGAGATAATAGTTACAAACGAGAACACACCACAGTGGAAACAGCACACAAGAAGAAAGGATATTGAATGTAAGCAAATCCTCTTGGTCGCCGCGTATAGAAGTCAAGTGGAATGTAGACGTCTACAATAGGCCCGTAACGACCAAACTCGTGCCGCAAATCTTCTGGCCTATAGTGTCGTGAAATAATAAAATAATCACATTTTCAATTTGTTTTGATTTTGTAAGTCCACCTGAACTGGAGCAACGAACAATAGTGATCCAAATGGACGCAGTGAGTGGACGTAATTTCAGTTAGAGGTTTGGATGTAAAACTTCACACGTAGCTGCAAACGGCTGCCGTGTGGATTAGATCATAACTGTTATTATTACTGTTATCTAATTGTTATTAATTACGGGTCATTTGGTAGATGAGTAGATGTGTAATTTGCACCAGCTGATATTTAATAACTGGCAAATCTTGACAAAATTAATAAATATTACTCAATGTCCAAAATGGCAACTTTTGGTTGGCTTTTGGCTTAGTTCCTTACAGTCATTTTCTCTGGTCACAGCGAGATACCCGCATGACGATTCGTGTAAATAAACAAAACATCCATATATATTGAATATTTAAATAGACATTTCATCACATAATCATACAATTAAACAATAGGTAGGTAGACACATTTTGGAATATTTGCACAAACATAAAAAAGCAACGAGGGTAGATTTTCCCAAATCTACTTTAACAGTTTTTACTATGCAGCGTGCACTTTGCAATCCGCATCGCCTGCAAATGTAGATATAAACATGTATTGGGACGTTACGTAGTCTTTTTAGTGGCTTTAAACTTTCTACCTTCAAAATGGAACAATAAAGACAATTGCTTTCTAAATTAGTTTAAATACTACTTTTCCTGTTTTGTATAATAAATGTCAAACAAAATGCATAAAGCAGCTGGTGATATTTTACCAGCGGTTCGTAACCAACGTTACTATTCTCCTTCTAGAGAAATTAGTCTTTTCTTTCTTGTTTTTCTGCAATATCTCAGTTAGCCATTTTTTAGAGGTTAGCCCTAGCTACATTAGCATTTATTGGGCTATGAGGACTTACCTGGACTCCTCGGAGATATTCCGAACAAAGAGAGAGGAGTTTGGGGGTCGCAGGTACCTCGCCATTTGCGACGACGATATATCGCGGCAGGTGCTTTTTTATTTTTTTTCTAAACAATCCCCAGTTAGGCTGTAGCAAAACCGAGCCTGAAGTCTAGCAAGCAATGTACGTGACGAACAAGATGCAAGCTATGCGCATGCTTGTCTTCCTCGCTGCAATTTGTGCGCGTGCGCAGTGGAGAAAAATAATTGCGTTTAGGGTTCGTAGATAAAAACGGAGGGTCAATGAACAAACGTATGTATTGTATTTAAATAGACATTTATTTCAACTGTCACTGCCCAGCTTTTCACATTTTCTTGCTCTTCCTGACGAGAGTTACGGAGCCCATGCTTAAAGTCTAAAACGAGAGAAGAGAGGAAATTTTAACGATAAAGTAGATTTACTGTGCGTGTGATAAGTTCAGGGTACCTCGATCATTTCGCCTCCTTTGATCTCTTGGATGTGGCAGAACTTGCCAGTGTTGCAGACCAGCTTGCCGCCCTCCAAGTTGACAACGCACTAGGTAACAGAGTAGATGCTAAAAATCCATCGACTGCACTGTCCTCCTTTCATTCTTTAAATTTTTCCAGTACACAGCACTGCATCAATTCACACTTGCATCAATTTCAACAAAAGATTCCTTTTTCAAGGTACTATGGCTTGTTGCAAAAAAACAAACAAAAAACAAACAACATATCTCAGCTTTCCTCATAAACAATTTACCTTGAGCTTCTTGCCGTCCATGGTGGTAATGTCAGCCTCCTTGCCAATGGTAAAGGAGTTGGTCACAGTCTTTCCAGGGGTCTTGGAGGTCACCACGAAGTCCTTGCCCTTCTGCGTGATCTCCGTTACCGGCTTAATGTCCTTGGCCATCTTGATGACTTCATCAGGGAGTTCTGGTGTGTGAAAAAAACAACAACATTTATATATAAAGATAGGACCAGTCACATAAATTATTTTTTCTCACCCATGGCCTTGAGAAAGGCCTCGTAGTTCTCCTGGGCGTAGACCTGCCACGTGCCGTTGAAGTCCATGTTGACCAAAAGGAGGCTGAAACGGGCTATGAGGTGGGTGAAGCTCAACCGTGTGGGGAAAGTCTGCCCGAGTCTGCTCGCTTTTATCCTCTCCCCGGACGAAGCGTTTAATTAGTAACCCCATCGGACGCTGTTTGAACAACCCCGAGTTCATTTGCTCTATGAATTGGCGCGAAACAAAGATGTAACAAAGAAGATACTTTGACTCAAGAGGTTCAGATACATGAAGCAGGGACAAGAACATGACAGCGTGGGAATTAGTAGGTCTACTTTTACCTGACTATTTTTTTTCTCAAGTAACTAGTTCTATTTCTGTATGAGTGAGAAGACCTTTGCTACTTTTGTCACCTGACGAGATCAAACTGAATTAATGAGAATCACAAAACTCACACTGTTAGCATCAAAAGCATTTTATTTCAAAACGTATTCCCTCAACTTGTGGCCATCCCCAGACAGTGCTGAACACAAATGATACTTCCCATACAAATGTGACATTTATGTTTCACTCCAGCCATTTGAACTTGCTAACCAAACCATTAGCACCAACTGAAGCACCGCCTCACCCAATGTGACCCCAATGAAGACAGAGTGCCCCACAAAAAAAAAAAAAAATGGATGGTTGGATTATTTAAAAAAAAAACAAAAAAAAAACACGTCCACAAGTACGCCACTCTCATTTGTGCAGTTGTGTAAATAAACGCCACTATTTGTGGAAACGCATCATTTGGACTTAGCTGTCTGCAACTTTTCTCCTCCCCGCGGTGCCGTTGAACCTCCTCACATGACTCCAGTGGCCAACCGTTGGGGTGATCAACCCCACGGACTGTTTGCACTTTTAAAGTACAAACCGGCTCCTTTAATTTTCAAATCTTGTTCCCTTATTGTACCCAGTGTCTACCAACCTGTGACTTTAAAACTACAGCACGTACCGAATCACGCATCTTTCATCATCGTCCGTGAATCAGGAAGTAATCTGCTAAGTAACAAACACGATGCCACGCCATGTGCACTTTAAATATATGATATATTGCACCAAATATTGGAAGCTACCCAAAAGTCAATTATCTGGCCTGGCGATTGGCGGGTGCGACCATATTTCAGGGAGACCAGTGCCCCTGTGCCACCTCTATTCACAAGCCCATCTCCATGGCGTTGCTAGGTGGCAACTCGCCTCGCTTGTACACACTTACGGTGACGTCCACCGACTCGGAGCCGCAGCGGTTGCGCACCAGTATGGAGTATTTGCCCGAGTTGTCCGTGTGGACGTTGTTTATGGTGATGGTACTGCAGCCGGGCTCGCGGGTGATGAAGAATTGGTCGTCGCCGGCGATCTCCCGCTCGTTACGCAGCCAGAAGACGTCCGGGGTCGGGTCGCCCTCGATGAAGCACGTCAGGCACAGAGACTGTGGGCGGGAGAACATTGTGTGATTGGAAAGTCGAAATTTGCACTGCCATTAAAAATCATTAATTATTATTTCAAACATCGCGGTAGCGATTTGACGTTGGAATGAATCGAGAAAATTGGGTGTCTTACCTTGCCCTCCATAATGGCCACCACATCCGGGAGACCTTTTGTCACCTTGGCTCGGTCTGAAACAAATTCAAGTCAGTCGATGACAACCACCCGAGTCGTTTCTTCTCAGGGACAACTTTGTGACTCACTTTTCTCAATGACGGCCTCTTGCCTGAAGAGATGAAAAATGTCTAATCAGTGGTCAGTCAACAAATACGGACCAAGTTGAAACTAAAGACAACTTACTTAAGCCTCTGGTGCTCCCGCAAAGCGTCTGCAAATGCTGCAAAAAAAAAAAAGTCAATTTCATAACAACAAAGTTACCCCACACTTGCCGTGCATCCCAAACGTGCCCTCACCTTGTCCTGACAGGTCCAGGTGGCGCTGGTGTGTCTCGACGCCGTCAAACATGTCCAGGGAGTATTTGCCTTTGTCGTTCTCTGTGGGGTTGAAGATGTCCATCCAAACAGTGTGCACGTTGCTGCCCATCCTGATCCTGGACTGGGGTTCCATCTGTTTGCCCCTGGGAGACAAACAAAAACAATCCCGACCACGTCCGACTTCTTATCATTTGTTAACCATGGATAGTCAGCACAGTGGGTCCGTGGAAGAGTTTTTTTAGTTTTAAGTCTTCAACAAAACTAACATGTTTTCGGAATGTGGGAGCTTGAGAACCTGCAGAAAAAGAGGTGAGTTTCGGGTGCAGAACTTCAGCTGCGGACAGATTTCATCAGTTTTCCGGTGTATTACCTTTACGTCCAGAAGGTGGTGCTAGAGGCTCACTTTTAAAATGCATCAGCACTTGCCATAATCGTCGATGACGTTTAAATCCACCTTTTCTTTGTCCAATGCGCACAGCATTATGCCAAAGTTTGATATTTCGTCTGTCTACTTCAGTTAAATCACCACTGAAATGTAATTGTTTTTCTTAAAAAAAAGCCAAATTGGACATTACTTAAAGCAAACATGAATAATGATGGGATGCGCTTATGGAATCAAAGTGAAAAATAAATTCAACATTTGGTTTGACAGCCCATTTCTCTTTTGAGACTTTCTTGGCTTCGGTCGACTCAAATCGTTGCCAAACATCAGTGTTCCTCATTAGGATCTCAGTGGGAGCTGGTCAGGTGCCAATCCTGGCCGAAATTGGACGAGAGGCGGGCGGGGTCCATTCTGGTTGCCGGGTCAAGCACATACACAATCACGCCTATGGCCATTTTTGCCTCCATTGAACCTAACATGCACGTCTGACTAAAGTTCCCCTCTGCTTATTATTTATGCATGACCTGTACGGCAGTCCTGTCAAGTCTTACTTGAAGCTCCAGGTGGTCTTCAGGTAGCTGATATAGTATGTGAGACAGCAGTAGAGCCTGAAACCTTCTGCGGTGCTCTGAACCCGCAGCGGACCGGCCGACAATCCTGTAGACAGGGATGGAGGGATGCATAAATGTCATGTCATGTCAACAAAGCAGTTTGGTGTGCGACTCGCTCACCGCATTGTTTGCTCAGCTGCTGGAGAAGCTTGTCGTACTCTGCGAAAAAACATAAACATAGTTGTTCCAGTCCAACTTGTCAAATATGTTACAAATGAAATATGTAAATATGTTCTAAATAGAGTGGTACCTCTACGTACAAACGCCTATACTTACCAACTTTTAGAGATACGAACCGGAGCCTCACGATTTTTCTGCATCTACTTACGAACCAGTTTTCGACTTCCAACGCAACGCACCAGACACAGGACATTGAACATTGAATTATTTTGCTCCCAGTAGGGCCTGGAAGCGCCGTTCATGCCATTCATGACAGCATCACTTTATTGTTCTGTCTTCTTGGGGATATTTTCATCAAGTGTAGCAAATTTAAATAGGTGCTCCTCTCTACAAGCAAAGTTACAGGGGTACTAATTCAGACAGCAGCCCTACTAGTCAACCTGTGAGAATAAGTACGCCTCCTCCCGTTTCAGCCAATGGTGATTCCTGACGGCCTAATGACTTTTTCACGTGGCTCAGTCGTATCGTGATAGTCTCGCAACTTATAAGTAGTGGGTTCAACTCTTAATTAGTACTGACGAGTACATGAGCACATTGCAACGAGTATGTGGAATCATGCAATAATTTATTAGCCTGACTTTTTCTGTGTCTTTTTGGGGGTATTTTTAGAATTTGTAGAAAATTAGAACCTCCCTCAGCAAAGTTAGGAGGTTGAGAATAAAGTGACATTTATTGTTTGTTATAAAGGTTTGAAAAAGCAAAAATAAAATTGTTGTTTTGGTTTTTTGTATGTTTTACATGGAAAAATAGGGCAAAAAGTGTGAATTTTGGGAGTCAGGCACGCATTATTTGCTTTTACATTGATTCCTAAGGGAAACGTTGCTTCTACTTACAAACATTTCTACTTACAATCCCGACCGCGGAACCAATTAAGTTCGTAAGTAGAGGTACCACTGTATGTATCAACAAATGAGCTCTCGCCACATCACCTTCACCCTGCAAAGCCAAAGTGCTGACGTCCTCTCCTCTGGCATCTGACACTACCGCTTTATAAGAGCCCGCCTGCTTTTTGTCAATCTGAGACGGGACACAACTTAAATGATTAGACATTGAAAACTGACACACATTATGATTAGTGTTGGACTACCTGTGGGATGGTGAGTGCGCTGACTCCAGACGGGGGATCATAATCGGTGTGTGCCACCGCCACTCCGTCCTTGAACCACTTGAGGGTGGAGTCTTTAGAGGTGTTTGTCACCTGTGACATCACAGATACATTCCACCAAGCCGGGACATTTAATACAATAATACAGCATATGGAAAGGATTTGAGAATCATGAGGGAAGATTGGGGTATAGGAAGGAAAAAAAATCTTCACGTATTCGACGCACTCCCCAAAAACGGTCAATGTCGAAATGACGCTCTAACGGCTGTAGCAGCATAAGACCACTAGAGAGCGCCAAATCAACATTATTATTGCTCTGGCCTGAGCACAAATCCAGGGTATAAATAGTCCAAAACAAACAAACAAACAAACAAACAAACAAACAAACAAACAAACAAACAAACAAACAAACAAACAAACAAACAAACACAAAGCCAAGAAACAAACAAACAAACACAAAGCCAAGAAACAACTACTCGGCGCAGACAACACATATTTAAATAATTTCCCAAAATATATTTTGAAACTTTAAAACTGATCAATTTGATCCAAAACAAACACTAAAGCAAGTATGGTCATGCTCAACGTGTGCACAACATCATGAAACTATTGGAAAGTAATATTTCCACAAAAAGGACCATTTGAATGTTCTTAGCGTATTTTCTAATAATTCCTCTTTGGTCGTTTGCACTAATGACTGTCACGCAAAGGCAGACCAAAACAGCGCCATTATATTCATTGCCACAATTAAGTACCTTGCACTTTATGATCACTTGGCATTCCTCGTTAACGTTCCAAGACAAGAACTCCTCGAAGTAGGGTCCTTTGGGAGGACAAGCAAACGATGACAATGTCATGGTGATGTATGCGGAGCTCGTTGTGCATCTGCGCCTCTTAAAGGTCACGGGCAGCCATTTGTTATCGTAATGAGGCGGCCGCGTTTGAACGTGCGAGCCAACGGCGCACGTGGCATGTTTACAGAGAGATGCGCTGACCGATGCCTCACCGCTTTTTCTCTCGTGGTCGCGTCGCTTGGCGTTTGCCAGGGCCATCACCTCACGGAATTCTGGATGGTGGTGGGGGGCACAGATAATTGGTTCATTAGATACACTGACACAGTCTGATTACATTCGATGGAAAGAGCAACAGAAAAAGGAATTTGGATGTTTTGTTATGCAGTTTTGGTTTATGTGTTTCCTAGATACACTGACACAGTCTGATTACATTAGATGGAAAGAGCAACAGCAAAAGGAATTTGGATGATTTGTTATGCAATATTGGTTTATTTGTTTCCTCATTTTTGTGGCTGTCGTCAATTTGGGAGGCCTTTCATTTCACAGTACTGCTGCTTATTTATACATTTACTTATATTCATTATTGTCAGTGGTAGATTGAAAAAGGTCAAGGTCAATGAGTTTTTCCTGCTTTAGATTTCCTCACAATTAGACGGATGTTTTTTTCTTTCCATTGTTTATTCAAATTCACTCAGTCAGGTGTAAGATTTTTTTTTCTGTTGTATGATTGTTGGGTTAGGGTTTTAATTTATGGCTTTTAATACCGAATGTGTTACATTTTGGGAATATCTAATATAATATAACATAATCTGTTATGTGACTCACTGTGATCCACCAAAACCAACGTGAACTGGTTCTTGGCCCGTCCATCCCGCAGCTGGGCCGTGTACGAGCCTTCGTCCTCGTGGCTCATCCGATCTATCAGCACCTCCACCAGACCGGCGGCCTTGTCAAAGCGGATTCTGCGGTTCTGCATTTGCGCAGGCAAAAACATGCGAGGTATGAAGGCGCTGTCGCTTAGAGAGCTACTCACCCAAGTGCATGATGAAATATTTTTGCAATTCGCGCGGGGCCCACTCAGAAGCGGCAACAAACATCATTTGAGCTCATTTGCCAGGTTTTTATGTTCATTACGTTGAGCTCATACGGTTGCGTGATGGCTCGGCGTGCGACCATGTGATGTACGGCGAACCCGGCAGCGCTAATCAGCTAAATGGGCTTTTGAATTCGCAAACCTCAGCTGTGATCATTCAGAAACGATGCGTAATCAGCGTTCCTCGGATGGAACTCGGGATAGCGGGCAGATAATGGAGCGAATGGAAATGAGACGCCGGCGCCGTTCGCATGAGTGGCAGCTGCTGCTGCTGAGAGAGTCGATGGAAATAAGCCAAGCGGATGGCGACACTATGTTGGATTTGTGTTCTGTCGACTCCGCAGCTGAATGTTTTTAGGTTACAGTTAATAAATCCTTATGCTTTACTTATTTTCAGCATCCGTGGTAAACTCAAGGTGAGTGAAGAATTGGCTGTTTAAAACCAACGCAGATTCAGAATTTTTCTTTTGCCAACCTCCCCAAACAAAAGGGCTGCAGACTATCTATTTAGAGCGTCATCAATTCTTCACTTTTGTAAACAGATTGGCCTTGGGGGAGGTCATCCTCGTACGGCCCTCCACTTGTCTGACTTCATTATATGGACAGTGAATGTAATAAAATTCGCAGCATCTGTTTTGAATTCGTGTTACGCTGCCCTATAATGTTATTTGTCATTTTCTTTTCCCGTGTCACAAGGGTAATTTCCTCCTGCGGATGTTAAATCTACAGAATGTAAAATTGTCATTTCATTTCACCTTTGTTAGCCTGTTGCTATTTTTTCTTTTAACTCAGTGATGCATCGGGCCCATGTGGGCGTCGCTCTGACACTTTCACACACTCTGTTATTAATGGCTCACTTTGCAGTTTTAATCAACATTATTCTCCTGCTATTTACTTATCTGCAGAAAAAATCTAATCCTCAAACATAAAATACGGACGGGTCCTAATTTGATCTGTTTTCCTCAGATGAGGTTATATTCAAGAGATTTTTTTTCCCAAGTATTGTCGGAGCAGAAGAAGCTTTTCGGCAGTTCTTACGGGAGTGCTGGAGATTTCTTTGTCGTTGAAAACCAGACGTAGCTCGGCATCGTCGCTCAGACTTTCCGTGTGAAGCCACAGACGCACGCCGCCCGTCTCCGAAACTTCCACATGCCAGCCTGACTTCAGTTCGATAACTGCCGAAGGAAAATTTTTTTTTCTTCAACCATTGAATTATTACACATATAGAATAAATTCAAATATAACGTGAGGAGGCATACGTGGATTTTGGACTTGCCGGCTGAGTTCTTTGAGGCGTTCAAGGTCTGCAAGAGTGAGAAGAGGTTCATTAAACATTTGAACTGATTGATCACGTTTGGAAACGTTGATGGGAGAACATAGCGGCTGATTGGTGTTGTGACCTTGAGAGAAGGCGCTACGCAAAATTAGATTGCTCAATTCACTGAGCCCGACTTTGTGATGCCGCTGGAGGTGATTGGGAGTCTTGTTCACTGAATTAATCCACAACATTAAAAATACATCTTACAAATATTCTTTTTATTATAAACTCTTTGAAAATTGGGGTTTTTCAGGTTGTTTTTCAAACGGGTGTGGAACGTGAACAGTTAGGAGATCGTGCACGGTCGAAGCGTAATTTTACACGACCTTCGGCGGTGAGGAGGTAGCTGGATGACAGGCTGGGATCGTCGCTCATCTCCACGGTGTAGAGAGCCAGGTCTTGCTCGCAGGGGTCGTTGAAGGTGAGGACAGACCTAATGGAGGCAAAGATGGATTGTTGCACCAAGTGCACAATTTCTGTCATTTTCTCCTTTTCAAAGGCCTGAAGACACACTGGGCTGTGCTTTGATTTTTTTTTTTTTTTACTTTAAAACAGTTCCCAGGTTTCCTAATAACTTTCAGCAAAATACCCGTAGGATCAGGAATTAAAGTCCTGTATTCTTTTCACTGTCTTGTTCGAGCCTCATTTACAAGAATGGTCGCTCTATTAGCTCATATTTTAAGCAGGACATAAGTCATTTATCCTCATTTCATGTACCCTTGTGAGGATGAAATGGTTTTACGAGCGCAGCGGGGTAGGACGGAAGGAACATCGCTTGCGAACGAACACGAGAAGGCACTTAAAGAGTGTGAAGAGGTCAGCGACTTTGGAGACTTGAGTTTCAGCCACGGAAATCCAACTTGGCTCCATCTGGCATCCTTTTCGCCGAGTTCCTGACCCCGTGATATCACCCCGTGTTCGCACCCTGCGTGGAGCTGCCTCGGTGGATGGCGGTCCCCACCTGCCGTCCTTGTTGTCCGCCTGAGCTCTCGCGCCGTCGATGGGCTCCGTGTAGTTTTTGTTCCAGAGACCCACGCTGCCGTCACAGACGTGATCGCACTCGTATGCCAGGTAGATGAAGCCGTCATCATCCACGCCCACCTCAATGTTTTTGGTATCTGATGATGATACAACTTAACTTTTTTGTTACGTTATACAATATTTTCAAACAGTCGCTTCAAGTCAGATTTCTAGCGGTGTACAAGGGCCGACCTGGCGAGGTCTGCGCTGTGACTGACTCCGAAGGGAGGGAGGGGGCTCCCACTCCCGCCTCATTGACAGCCGACACACGCAGACGGTAGATTTGACCCGCCTGAAGACCTGGAACCTGCATGTCATATGAAACGCATCAAACATTTAGCAGCCGTGCCATTATTCAGAGTTTTTATTAATATGTCAGAGCAGTGGACTGTCAGAGAACACACGACTCTAATCGCTTTGGAAATAAAAAATGGCCGCCACATGACAGAAAAAGCCAAACCTGCCTGCGATGAGTATTTTTCCCCCCACCTTATAAAACGTGTCCGTGACCGGCTTGTCATTCACAGCAGTCCACGTGTCGGAATCATCGCCCTGGCTGATTTCCAGTAAGTATCCCGTGACAGGACCCCGGCCTTCGTAGAGTGGCGCGGCCCACAGGAGCACCAGCGAATGGTCGCTCACCTCACGGACCTCCACGTCGAAAGGACAACCTGGGAAGAGAGTGACCACCGAGCTATCGGTAACCGCAAAATGGCGACGTTCCCTCGATCCGCCCCTGGTTGACTACAGCGATTCATTTTCTTCATGATTTTTGGGGCTCACTTGAGAATTATTAACCCCATTCGGCATGATTACTGAGGTGGGCTTACAAAACAAAAAGCGGGATGTGCCAGAGAATGCCTCGTTCCATTTCCAATATTAATGTCATAGGCGGTGTGCGTCCATTTCTCGGAAGATACGTGGCTCCCCGAGGGCTTTTGTTTCACTGCGGCTTTTACGTTGCCATGGCAACACTACTTGAAGGCCGAGCTGCAATGGACACACTAGCATGATGAAACACGCCATTAGAATGGAAACATAAATGTTACGTATTAGATAAAAAGGGAGCATGAAGGGTAAAAGATTGGTTACGCCAAAATAATTTGGTTCCAAAGAGGTGGATTTTATCCTATGATAAAGAAAAAATTTCAGCGAAATATAAATCAAAAGATTCTATTTTAAAGCTATATTGCAGTTTTTTCTTAAGGGGGGGGCAATGATTTCACCGTTTCCCATTGTTTCCCATGTGGACAAAATTGATGAGCGATTTCCCCTTGTTCATTTTCCCACCGTTTTGGCACTCACCAGGCTCCGGCATGGTCCACTCCTCACACAGGAAAGCCTCACTGGCATCCGACGGCTTCCCCACGCCAACCATGTTGGCAGCAAACACACGGAACTGGTACCAAAGCCCACTGGTCAGGTTGGAAACCTAAAACAAAAACAGACTCAAGAAGCTAACAATGACAAAAAAAAAACGTATTCGGTCAAGCATTGAGCCTGAAAAAATGTTGAATGAGCTGGACTCGGCATTCAACTTGTGTTCTCTCTGCCACGTTTGTTTAGATTTATTACTCCCGGGTTGCACAGGAGCTTTTCCCAGCATTACAGCGTTTCTCTCGAGACCACCCGAGGCACTTTTGCTTTGGCAAGAGATAGACGGTATTCAGGGAATTCTCCGCATCCAACAAAACTCAACGGCGCTCTTCTTTCACATTTACCCAGATGTGTTATTTTACACTTGTAACATTTAAACAATCAAAAAGACATCCACTGGTGTAATTAGGGATCTTGTATAATCAATTTCCTTGAGACGGGCTAAAGAACTTTCCCGGCTTGTCACTACATGGCCAACGTGAACCTTAAATCAATATTTTCATTACTTTCAGATTAACTCGAGGAATAAGGGAGATTTGTATAATCATGTAAAAAGTACAAACATGTCATGCTGCAAGATTCTCATTCAAAACGAAGCTTTAAAAAGAAAGAGATCAAGGAGGTTTGGGAATTTCTACTGACCGTTGCCCGCCGCTCTCTGACCGCCTTCACGTTGACCTCCTGCCACGATTCGGTGCCCGCCTCCCTCATATCCAGGTAATACCCCCTCACGGGGTCGCCGCCATCACGCCGAGGCCTCCTCCAGCCCAAAACCATTTCAGAGCCAGTGCACATCAGCAAAGCGATGGCCGAAGGAGCCGAGGGGACGTCTGGAGTCGATGAAACACAGAAAATGGAAAATCCCAGCAGGGGAGCCGAGCCGCAGCTCGTAAGACTTACAATCGGCATTCAAATGAGACCACATTCAAGTTGAAGGCCGTTCATCCTCGTGCAGAAGCTCACTGGGGAGGCCGAAGGAGGGAATGGCAAGCAAATGAGTCACATTATCTGACAGAGAGTCACGAGAAAAGCCCAGTGGCTCGCTAACAGCCACATTATTATCTGTCAAGAAACACGACACCGCAACAGTTCATCATAATAGCTGACATCTTTGGAACTTGAGTTGAAATGCACCCACTGGAAGCCACATTGGGTAAACCTTTGTTTGCTCGGTTTTATCAGTCAGCTGCTTTGTTTGTTTGGACCATCAGTGGTCAGTCGGTTGGTTAGTCAATCAGTTGATTGTTTCGCCAGTCGTTAAAATGTCCAACAAATGTCAGTGGAAAGATCTTAACGTCCATACATATTTGACTTTCACAGTAAGAAATGAGCTTACGAATGGCGGCTTTGACCAGGATGGGCGGAGACTCCTCCGAGTAGTCACTGTTTCCCGCTCGACTCACTGTCTTTATCCTGAACACATATTCCTTACGGTTCTGGAGGCCGTGGACTGTAAACCTGGAGCGTAAATAAATAAATAAAACGTATGTGTGGGAGAAAAGCCTTTTGTGTCTGTTGTTACCTGGGCTCAGTAACGGGTTTGTTGTTGATGACCTTCCAGTCCCCTTGGCCGTTTTGGCTGCAGTACAGGTAATATCCCAGGACGTCCTTGTTGTCTTTGGGTTCCTGCCACTGAAGAGACACCGAGGTGTCTGTGTCTGGGAAGACCAGGATGGAGGAAGGTGGGGCGGGGACACCTATAAAAAACAAAAATGGTTGGCTAATAAATAATGACGACACACTTTATTTCCTTTGGTCATTTGGGCAGCTAGTTGGTCCGTCCACCGACTGGTTGGTTGGTTGGTTGGTTTCATTGGTCCGTTGTTTACTCAGTCAATTGGTTGGTCGGTTAAGTGGTTGGTTGGTCGTTTGGTCAGTCGGTCACGCGTGCTCACAGACATACTTACTTTGTGATTTTCCTAAGCAGATTGGACCACTCGGCTCCGACGGCTCACTGACGCCATACTTGTTGACTGCACGCACTCTGAAGTGGTAGCGCGTTCCCTTGACCAGGTCAAAGACGGGAAACCTCGGAGAGTTGACCACAGCATCCAGACTGACCATTTCCCAGCTGCTCTTCCCTTCTACCGACTAAAAGCCAGCCCAAAATGTGAGTTAGACTGCAAAATCATTAAGAATGCATTGACACAGGCACCGATGTCGGTATTGGTATCGGTACGGCCTGTCTATACTCAATGTTTACAACACCAACACCATTTTTCCCTTTCAAAGCTCAGCTTTAACGTCGATGTCGTGTTTCGCTCCAAAGCCCAGCCTTCATTATGACTCCCCTTTTTCTTGAAGGATTATTTGACTTTCCAATGCACTTTTGCCAGGGGTGGAACGCGAGCCAGAAAAAGACCGTCAAAGGCACCACCGATTATACAAAGCTGTCTCAAGGGCGAGAGATATATTTGAATGCGGCCTTCATTAAATAAGTGGATGGCAAGTAGCAAACTTTTGTATTTCACATGTGCTTTTGACAGCTCTGACACTTTTATTACTCCAGTAACGCATAACAGTCCAATAAAAAATTATATTTCCTGCGGCACGTTCCTGATAGAGCTGGAAAATGTTGGGGCGTCTGGGCTTGATATTGCACAGCCCGGGGGCCTTTATTGCTGAGAAGATGAGGCGGGTAGGCACCCACAAGGTGGAGGGATTCATCTTATTTGAACTTTTGATGATTCCCAGGGTTGAAAGAATGAAAAGGTGGTGCAATTTTTTCCCCCCATGTTCAGTAAAGGATGTGATGGGAGCGCTGACCTTAAACTGCACCCAACCTTGAAATCACAGATATTCTTGCCCGCGTGTTCACTTGCACCTGTCTCGTTAGATTAGAAGGCAGTGGGGAGTCCGTGCTTTTAATTTGCCACGTTTCAACGCCGGGCGGCCCAAAACCAACAAACGTGTGATGATGACACATTGATCCTCCATTTCAGCACATGCGGGAAAGATTATGAGATGAGAATGTGATCCAATAAAATCCAGCCTTTCAAAAGACAATAATGCTGAGTTTGACCCACCCGCTCCACGTAGAAGGTGAGTGGCTCCTTCCCTCGGGGTTCTGGCTCGCTCCAGCTCAGCACCACATATGTGTCGCTCAGCTCGCAGGCGTGAACGTCAGTGGGCGGGAGAGGAGTTCGGACCTGGCCTGTGACGTGAGGAGAACATCAAGAAGACTTTGATTTAGTATTAGCGGCAGGGAAGAGACTGCCCCACCAACTGAAGTTGCGTCATCTTCCAGCTAGTGACCTCTAAAAACAACTTTTATGATTTGATGACTAAATTCTCTCAACATTATATCATAGCATTCATTTTTTGTAAATCCAATTTACACATCGTGTGTGTGTGGTGCAAAATACTCCTTCATGTGACAGTTCCTCACAGGAATTTCAAAGCAGTGTGCAATTGGGTCCAAATGAGGATTGTTCCACTGAGTGCCGTTTTCGTTTATGAATATTTCATTAGCCGGAAAGAGAGTTTGCCTGCGATGAATGAAGCTGCACATAACACGCACGCCTTCACCTTCATGCATGCGTGTGGAGGACGCTGCCATGAAGACAGTGTCAATCCCTTCACTGTTCAATGGAACATAATTCTCACCTTCCAGTTCATCTTTTACGATGACGACGGTCCCTCCGTGCACCGTGACCACTAAGGGAGCACGAGAGACAAAGACCGTTAAATTTGAGCTCTAATGAAGTCATAATAATAGCATGAGTGTGTCAAAATGGCGGCCACAGGTTGGCGTGACAACTAGAGAAAGAGAGACACAAATAGGTGAGGGGGAGCAACATGGATGGATGGAGAGTGGGCCGCAAGGCGGTCAACCTTATGTCTTGTCCTTCATCTGTGTTTAATGATGCACAACGCTGGACCAAAGCCCATCTGCCCTACCTATTATGTATTGAGAGGAAAACACACACACACACACACACACATGCTACATCTCAGTGCACATTTCAATCCCTGGTTGAACACGGCCATAGTCCAGGACAGTACACCCCAAAGGAAATATTGCTTTTACACGGTACATAACAAAGTAGTAACAGTAAAAGTAAATAGATCTCAATAGCTCTATAGACAGTGTGACCTTGACTTGATGAAATTCTTTTTAGGATGGCAAGTACAGTACAAAAAAAAAAAAAAAAAAAATTACTCATAAAATAAATTGCAATGACTCCCTCCTTTTGTAACATTTTTAATAATAAAAAAAACGGAATGCTGTTTTCTTATGAAAGTGTGGCCATGGGTGCAGACCGTATAAAAACACAATGCAACATAATAAAAATTAATAAACTGGTTCTATAACATGTAATCAGTTTTCATAGTCACAAGAACTGTGGCTATCATGTGTTGGGAGTACCACAGGGTTACGTCTCGGAACCACCCTCTTTCTCACCTCCCTCCCTGTCTCCCTTTTAACGGCAGCACCTTACCCATGGTCCTGGCATGTCGGAGTGGGTCCTCAGTGACAACAGGCTCAGTCGCCTTGGAGGGCCGCCCCACGCCGGCTGCATTGACCGCCCGAACTCTAAACTGGTATGTGGCTCCTTCTTTCAGCCCGAACACCGGGAAGTGGCATGCTTTCTGAGGATTCTCATTGCAGCGCAGCCACTGGCCCTGACTGAGGTCATACCTGTAAAAAACAGAAGGACAGATTGATGGCTCCCTGAAATCATAAACGAGCACATTACTTTCCAAGTTCCTCTTTTATAACATAATGGCGAGACTGCGCGACAAATCTAAAGCGGTAAACACCCCGCTAAGGCCCGTAATAACCACCGCGCTCAAACAAAGGGCCTCCCAAACACATTAGAAACTTATTTTCAAAGATAAATGTGTGGCCTGGCAACTTCAATAGCAATCTATTGCTGCATTCTGGAGAACAAAGAGAGATGAGCGGAGTTTGCGCTAACGATACGGCCGTTGCTAGGGAACTGGATAGCTAGCGACGTGGTCCATCTCGAAAACAGCCATGTTTAGGAATTCCATCCAGCGCTCCAATTAAAAGCCATAAAACACAAACATACACAGCGGCATCATCACGCACAGATGAATGAGGGCATTAGCACAATACTCAAAAAATAAAAATAACGACAAAGACAAATTACAAAGTAAAAAAGTGGATTGTTGATACTTGAGAGCAGCATCTGTTCCTCCAGCAGGAGTCTTTGATTCCTGTATTTGCAGGGCTGATAATTATCACGCCGAACATTCATCTCAGGAAAACTATCTCACCTGCTACCTCGTGTTTCCCGCCTGCAGTTTTATCAGCCGCTAATCAATTTTCCCGAGAAGATGAGCCTCCCACTTTACAATCGTGCTTTTGTTAATGTGTAACTCAGGGCCTCTCAGGGTAATTCCTTCCAAATATATCTTTTTTTAATATCCTCAGTACGGTAATTAAATCTTGATTTGGCTTAGGTGTATAAGCTGTGTGTTTGAAGAAGCCAAAAAGTAGCACTTAGGTTGTGTCAAAATTGGAATCTCAGGCTGCCTGTCTTACCTCTCGATGTAGTAGCCGTCTATGGGCGACGATCCGTCGGCACTGGGCGGCTGCCAAGTGAGGAAGACGTAGTCCTTGTTGATGTCGGACACCTGGACCAAAAGAGGAGACGCAGGGGCTCCAACCACTGTCGCCAACGCATCTGAGGAACCATAAGAATTGAGGAAGAGGATGTTGTTGTTTTTTGATGTTTTTGTTATTTTGTAGTTTTTTTTTTTTTTTTTGTGGAAATAAGTGGACCCTTTTTTTGGACTATCCCAGCGTTTTGTCTGTGAAATTTCTCAAAGGAGTGATATCTGCGTGTGATACACTACTATATTTGAAACAAGGCATATGGAGAGGTAGTTATTGTGTTTGTATAATTGCCAGTGTTGTTTTCTGTTGTTTTGAGATTTTTTTGGTATGTTTTGGAGATGTATTTTATTGTTACTTTAAGACATGGCAGATGGCACTTAAGGCATATGGGTGAGGAAAGAGGACACGAATGCCTGCCCACGTTATGTTCCAAACTATATTAAAACAGCTGCTAGATTGAATGAGACACCAAAAAAAAACCAACAATTAATGTTTCTCATTTATGCAAAGCGGATTGTAATGGAATCTGACATGCTCCAAACCTTGTCTTGAGGCTACGAGGGGGGTAATATTTTTCTTCTCCCCTAATAAAAAGCAATCAAAACACATCTTTTCATTTATTTTCCTGCGGCTCCCATGTTTGTTTTTGCTCTCACCAACACCAACCTTGTATTTGTAATGCAAATGTGACTGCTGAATGGAGGCACTCCATTCGACGGACTAATTAATACCTCCAGCTCTCGCAAAAGAACAGGCTTTGTGACGAGGGAGACGGCGAGACCGCAACCCAGACGCACTTTTGAGGCATCATCCGGGAGCGGTTCCTCATTCTTTTGTCGCCAGTCGCTTTGCTCTGCTGCGCGTAATGCTGTCAAAGGTTTGAGACGATATGACAAGAGTTCTAATGGGAGTGCTCGTGTGATTATTCGCAAAAGCACTCGTCTGTGGAAAAATACACATAGTTTCACGTGACCGATGATGCAATTTTCCCAGATGAATGAATGCGCCGGCAGGAAATGAAAGCAAACCAAAGTCTGGTAGAAAGATAAACTATTTGGGAGTGCAAAACACAATTGACGAGAGATGAGAACTGGCGCACGATCATATTTTGTATGCAAACACGTTTTTCAGAATGCAGTGCGCGAGCTTGTTTTGAGAACTATCTAATGCGATGTGGCAGCGATTTGGTCTCACGGGAGCTGGCAGAGGATTTCATACCATTTGGCCTGCCTGCCCCTTTAAATCAGCTGCGACTGAATTAAAATCACATTTATGAATAATATTGAAATAATTACAGAAAAATAAGAGCTGCTAAATTGTAAATACCCGCCTAATCCCCAAAACAAAATGGCACTATAATAATAATAATGATAATAAAAATGGATGAATGTTAGATCATAGAACCACACTAGTCCCAAACCCATGCATACCTTCAACGTAGACATAGGCACTAGATTCCAGGATTCCATCCAAGGTCTTCAGGCGGACCGTGTAAACTCCTTCATGCTCCTTGTACACAGTGTTTATTGTAATTGAAGCTTCATTGTTTGTGGTCTTCATGTCCACAGCACCAGATTGGAGCAGTGGCGTACCTGTAACGGCAACATAAATGTCGGCGTCTATGGCAAAGGGTCCAGCTCAGTCTAGAACCTTACCATCTCTTAACCAGGTGACTTCCTGCTGGAAGGGCAGCAGAGGTGAGGTGAAGGAACAGTTCAGGGTGAGACTCTCGCCTTCTTTCACCCAGGTTGGCGGAAAGGTCGTAGCAAAGCCGGCTTGCTGCGAAGCTGGAAAGAGCAGTTCACAAACATATAAAGATCCAAAATAATTAGAGGCAGAGAAGGTCCCTAACAAACCACCTGTCATAGTTTGTTTGTTTGTTTGAATATAGTCTCTATAGCATGAATGAATCAGGAATTGACTGAATTGTAGCTTGAAATCAAATTTGTGTCTCTGAAGTGAAACCCTTCTTCAGGGTCGCAGAAAAATCGAACTCCAAGGAACACGAGTGAGGCATTCCCTCAAGCAAAAGCACGATGCAAAAGCCAAAGATGTGACAGCTCGCGGATAGTGAACCGTTCCTGACACGCTATTACTTCAGCTAGCACTTGTCAAAGGCACTGAGGCGGTACCATCTCGCAAAAAACAGAAGCTCCGGGTGCTATGAGGTCTTGTCAAAACTCAGTGGCAGGAAGGAATCAGAAAAAATCTGGCATAATTTATTTGTGTTCTCGACTATCACAAGGATACACGCCGTTTTAATTCACCCCGGTTGGATCGTCGCACGCCATCATTCAAAGACTCGACCTTTGCGTCACCGCTGGGATAAATGTGCCGCAGTTGCACTTTTGCTGATTGACTGACTCGCCTTTGCGAGCTGTGATCGCTTCCATACGACGTCCCGACGTTCACGTAACATTGTCCCATAATATGCTGACAAAGTGCTATTCAAAGCTCCATGACGGTGGCGGGACATATTTCTTTCCCGCTGATGTTGACACACAGCAAGAAATAGAGATGACATCACATGAGTCATGAGTGGACGACAATGGCCATGATTAGGGAATGCCTCGGCAGTTTGGGCACACCTAAGCAATTGTGGAGAACAAGAAAGAGATAGCAGTGCAAACAACGATAAATCATTCTGGACGGCGCCGTGCCCTAGACTTACTTTACTTTGTTTTATCAGGGCCTTTAAAAGGCCAGCTTTGCTTGCTTTGGCGTATCAAGCGTTTGTCTTACATATCTATCAATCAGGCTTTGTGCAAATGGTACTCGCAATTGTGTAATAGAAAAAAAATTATCCAGGGAAAAAAATCTAGAGAACAAAAAAAGCTTCCTATGCGTTCTTGCGTCATTAGAGATTAATATTAGAGTTGGGTGAATATCGATACTCGGTACCGGTATCGATACCAGCCTCATTTTAAGATATCAGAGCTTGCGCTGTTGTTTTGGGATCAGACATTAGAGGAACAGAACATTCCCATTATTGTCATGCAGTTTTAAGGAATATTGCTACATTGGGATATACAAGTATGTCAGTACTTGGTACTGGTATCAGTGACTACAGTTCAGCTCAGCCCAAATTTTTTTAGTGGTATGTCAAACTTGTTGACTGATTTGAAGACGGCATCCTGCCAATGCTATTATATCAACGCATATCAAAAAGAAACTAGCGCCACGCAAACACAATTTCTCGCGGCAATTAAACTGCCTCTCCTTTCAGATGGAGCCAAAGCAATAAAAATGCCCATGGCCTTTTTTTATAGCTTAATAATTCACTCTGTTTCACCCGTTACTGTTGCACTTGTCTGCATCGTTCATTTCTGAAAGAAGCGAGCCCCCTCCCCCAAAAATCTCTATTTTATGTTCCATATTTACTTATAAAGTAATGCGCATGGGTGGTGTGCGTTCTTAAGTTGAACCAATGCAAACTGAACTCTGACCTTAAAAACAAATGACTGTACTATGTACCAAACAGTGACTATTGACATACTGTTATAGAATCTTGTGGAACATTCATAGGGTAAAATAAATGTAAACATTCATTAGAGGGAGCTTACCACGAGTCCGGGAATCATCTGAACCAGCAATGGCTCCTTTATACGCTGCGTGGCGAGGCAGCACCCATCCAAAATGGAGATACAGAAAAAAAAAGTTTGTATTTAAGAGAATGAGAGGACACACCAGTTCAAAGTCATTGCCGTGGCACACCGACTCTTCTCCATCTACCTTTTGAATTCATTATGCATGAGTACTGCAAGATCGTTTATGGGAACACTACTTGGCTGTGCAATATGTGAAAATGGCATCTAGAGTGTGTCAAATCAGATTGTGGGGCCAATCGTTGATACCATGTACGTAAAATACTGACCTATATATTACCCTGTGTCGATGAATTACTCACAGTTCACCACCAGTGTGGCAAAGGTCATAGCTTCACCCAGAGGACTTTTGGCCACCACTTTGTACACGCCGGCGTCATCAGGAGAGCATCTAATGGGACAAAGTAAAAGGTATAAGGCACATTTCTGGACTGTTACCATAAGTAGATTTCTAGTTCCATACCGTCTGATCTCCAGGTAATTAAGACCGAATTCTTGCTGAAGCCCGTAATTCCACGGCATGTCAGGCTTTTTCAGCACCTTACCGTCTTTGTACCTTCGAGACACAATCAATCAACAATTGATTGCATAAATTGAACTTATAAGCAACACAGATTGCGACGGTACGGAGGGAAGCTAACAAAACATTATTGTACCCTTGCGATCGTTGATTCATTCCATCCAGTAGCCTAAGATTTCATTTTTAACAAAGAAAGTGGGACTTTTGAAGAAAAAATATTTCTATATATTTGGTGTTAATCAGATGGAGTGGGAATTTGACCCGAGGGTTTTTTTGATGTCTTCGCATAAATGCAATTTTAATGCCGTTCCGTCGTTATGCTGAATATTTATTAATAAGACCTCTACCTTCCATCCATCCATCTTTTCTAGCGCTTGTCCTCATTAGAATCTCGTGTGAGCTGGAGCCTTTTCCAACTGACTAGGCAAGAGGTGAGTTACGCCTTGCCAGCCACTTGCAGGGAACATTTTGACAAACGACTTGCGTGAACCTTTTCAAAGACCCTAACTTGCATAGTTTTGAAATAAAAAAAACAGGCCGCAACGGAGATTTGTACCAGGAACCTTGGAACTGCGTTGCAAATTTGCTAACTGGCAGTTTGACACAAGACCACCTGGCGCAGAAAGACTGGTTAGCAGATCCACATCTGAAACGTCTTACCATGTGACCTGAGGAGCTGGGCAGCCTTGGACCACGCAGGCAAACTGCACCGTCATCCCCTCCCAGACCGTGTGAGCCCTAAGTGGCACACCGAAGTCTGGCACCTTCTGACTTAGACGCTCCAGATACTCCAAATACTCGTCCGCCTTCCTTTGTGCCTGAAGCGTTGCAAAACACAAATTCAATTATGTATTTTTAAGTCCAAATGACATCTCACAATATTTACCTCGTTGCGAAGGGCCATCTTGTCCACACGTGTGCGTAGCAAACGCTGGTTCCGCATCATCCTCACATCAAATTTCTCATACTCGTTTCCAAACATCGTCCACTCGTCTCGATGGTAGCTTTTGTCGGCCACTCGAGTTTCCCTTAAGATTTCCCTGGATGACGTAATAATCAATTAAACGACGATGAAGAATTGGATTGATTGTATCATAAAACATGACCGAAATCTGGGCCCGAGCAGCCATCTAAAATTTTCCGCAACTTCCCCAGTAGGTAGACTGACTACATTTTGATTGCTCGTTCATCTAAAAAGAAAACATTTGGTATGCATTTTACTAGCTAGCTAATTGGCTAACTGGCTAACGAACTAACTGACTATCTAGAAAACAAATTAACTTTTCCCCGGTCAAGCATTAAAGACTTGTAGAATCTATGCCAGAGTGCATTGCAGGCGGTGCCATTTTTAAAATGATTACAGCTATATAAAGAAAAACGTTCCCAGACAAACTTAAAGGCCTTGATATTTAATCATGAAGCAGGAATAAGCGATTCTAGTGGCCCGTGATGACACTTCCCAAATACATTTCATGTTTTTTTTTTTTAATGTGCCTTGCCATCTCCGTTGTCGTCTACAGCCAGCTAGCTAAGCGCGCACACTAAAACTTGCATAAGTAGAACGTTTTAATATGACACTCATCGCCAGGGGCGCGCCTTTCGTGATCTATCGCGTGATTAAATATTCACAAACGCAGCTCTGATCTATGACGACCGCTCTGGCACGAAGGGCTGAACAAGTAGTTGGGATAATTGGCAACGAAATGTACAAACAGCATAAATCCACACGTATTCTCATGCGTGCAAAACCACTCTCCAGAAAGCTGCGGCTCCTTTAATACTGTTTGTGACCTTTCCTGTCACAAACTCTTTTTAAAAATCAGGGATCAGACAGCTGGTCCTAAAGCAAAAGGGCCGAGAACTCATCCAGCCAGCGGGAGTGAGATTGTTTATGGCTTAATTTCTACACTGGAGGACATTTTTAATATTTATTAGCAATGTAGAGGACAGCTCCTGTCAAGACAAAACATTCACGCATCCATCTGTCAATCTAACGTTATGCTTCAGAGGATGTGCTGCTGAAGAAGCCATTTGGAGACACGCACAAATTAATCTTGCTCTTGACACGTTTCTCTCCCTTCACTTCTTCCCACTCCTCTGTGAAGTTGAACTGAGTTAAATTTTCATTCGCTGAAATTTTATCTTCTAGTTTTTGTTCAAATGTTACATCACATAATTTTAATCATTTAATTCTCCTGCTCTTTCTCTGTAACTCCTCTGTCTGTCTTTTAACTGATTTCTTTGCAAGTATGGAAACATAAAATTAAATGTGGGGCTCTCCAAGGTTCAATTTTAGGCCTAATACCTTTTAATCTTTATATGCTTCTGCTTGGGGATGTCATCAGGAGACATGGTGTCAGCTTCCAGAATGACGCAAAGTGAGAAAATGGAGGATTACCCTTCCAAACAAACTCTTCTCACCCTTGCTATACTCCGTCAGGAGAGTGTCTACACTGCTAAGAGATGTTTTATGTTTATCATTTCATGAATCATTTATATTTATTTCACATTTATTTCAGTTTGTTAGTTGCTTGGTATTAAATATATTTTTCATTTATATTTTTGATCGTCTTTTATGTGGTTGGTTTCAAAGGATTCGTTGAAATAGTACTTTTTCTAGTCTGTTACTGACAAGCTTGGGGAAAAAAAGACTCACACCTGCTACCTTTCCTTCCTTTTTCTGAGAGGTGTCAATCCTCAAGGGGTCTTAACAGATGGAGAAATCCAAAGGTGAGAGCCAAGCACATTAGTGGTAAGGAGACTGGGTTGGGATTGGTTGATGACTGTTGAAAAAAGTTGCCCCGCAGACGATTCCTGCAGCTGAGGTTCATTACTGTCACGTTTTGTCTTTCAGGGCGCATCAGATGTCATCCTCTATACTCTTCGCTCGCCCTCTGCAAGTCCAAAATAACTGCTTGTCTTCTTCACTTGCAGTGTGACAGCTTGTCTGCTTATAGAATTGAGCCACACTCATTGTTCAATCAGGAGTTCCTGTCCCGACAGGTACCGTGCACTTTGACATGTCCCATTGGGCTAATTATTGGATTCCTAAGTAACTACACATTTTTTTAAAAGGCCAAAAAGGGGAAGATGTGTTCCCAAGATGGACAAGTCAAATGTCAAGAATGTGAAAAGTAGTAACTTAAGGCCAAGGCTGAATTGCTGGGGCTAATTAAATGTCCCACTTGGAACATAATATCCGAGTTTTCCCTTAATGGTCCAGTTTTAAGTTAGAGGCAACTGTGCTCTTAGTAAAAAAAAAAAAAATTACTCTGGAGCACAAAATAAAACAAATGTAATTTGCATTTTACTTTTCAGGGTTTGGCCTCCTCTCTGAAATATGGACTGGAACTTCAGTGGACCTGATGGATCCAAAAAGGGTCAGTAATGGCCTATACATGCTAAGCTGGCACACTCAGACACATGCAAGCAGGACAGCAGACATTCTTATAAGTACATTTAACAAAGAGGCAGTGTTTCTTGTCTGGGATTATTTTTAGATCCATACATGACAGCCGAGGAGGATTTCTTGCCCTCCTTTCCATGATAACGAGATGCGCGACATGTAAAAGGTGACAAGACATGTTATCTCATCCCCAGAACGATAAATAAATCAACCTATTCTCCATCTTTCAAATTATAAAGACTCTCAGTGGGGAAAGAATTTGAAATGCAAGGCAGTGAGCATAAAAGAGTCAAGACCAATAAGACAGCTGTACCAAATGACGAATTAACCAGAGAGTGAATGACCCAAAAATGGTTGAAACTTCTCAAGTGGAACAAAAAGTACAGGTAGAAATAAATAACTAGGTGTTGGAACTTTCTTCTATAAAAAAATCTAGCTCAGGTTTAAACGACAAATTTCCTTCTAAAATGAAATTGAATAGGAGCTAGGAGAGCGTTGTGAAATTGTGGCTGGCACGTCCGCCGCACAGTTCGAAGGTTCCGATGGCAGCTCCATCCTTCCTGTGTGGAGTTTATATTCAAATGCGACTATTCAGTCTTTTCGAAAATGTATTTATGGAAGGATGAATTGCAGCAGGCGTTAGCATAAATGAAAACGGCTGCACTCAATGACTCCTTCGAGGGTCCTTTTGGTGAAAAAGGACACGTGTCCGCTATCCGGCCTTCCGTAGATAAATGGGGGAGAAGAGGAGCCCTGATTTTCGACCTTTGTCAAAAAATGAGAATCTAGCTTTTAGTTTACGGAGCCGAACATTTGAATCCACTCCAACTAAATACGGAGCAGAGAGCTCACGGTGATCGCCCAGGAAGAAAATCATCAAGTTCTCAACTGTTTCCATTTGGTGTTGACAAAAGCCTTCATAAAATTAGATTCGGAATACAATAGCGCCCCGTGGCTTTGATTGATTTTCCGATTGAAACAGCTGCCAAGATGATTGCCAAATGTTTGTGCCTGCCACCAAAGTTACATTTCCAACCAGTGGTGCCGGCAGTTCTTATTTATCTTATTTGTCTGCGCCGCTTGTCTTTTAAGATCCCAAATATATTGCCTGCTGTTATTTATTTGATTTCACTCCCACTGCGCCGTCGAATTGTTTTAGCAGCAGTTCATAATTGTCAAAGAACGTGGAAAAAATGCCCAGCATCTGCGACGCACTCGACTCGATTGTATCTCACCATGTTCGGTGACGGGGGACGTTTTCCACGTTGAGGATCTCCTTAACGGACATCACGTCAGCGGGGATGATGGGAACAAGATTAGAGTATGGGACGACTTCCTCCTCGCTGTCAAAGAGAGAGAATGAAAGTGATTAGTGTTGATCTAAACTTGACACTTGAGCTTCTTTCTACATCACAGCTGTAATCGAAGATCTAGAATGGAGAACAGATAATTAGATGACAACAGCATGGACTGAGTGAACATCTGTAATTTTTTAAAATTAATTTAATTTTATTGCATTTTTTTTTACTTCAACTCCACCCTGAGAGACTGCAAAACAATTGGAAAACAGTACTCGACATTTCAGTCTCTTTGTATTCATTCGATGATGCTGGAAGGCTTTAGCTGATTCCCTATTAAGGGTAAAACATCTCAAAGTTGAATTTCCTCTACCTTGGTAGAAAAAAATGACAGCTCCTATCTCCGCAGACAGTAAGGGGCTTAAAGGGATGTGGAAACTCTTGTGACAAAGGTGCAAAAGTCAACAAAGACAAACAAAACAGCAAAGTCTCGGTAAGAGCGTCTTGACAGGCGGCCCGCTCTTTGAAATGTCAATAGCGCTAATACCCCATGTCAGCGTGACGTTAGGGGATAAGCCGGCGAGTGAGCTTCTTTGCCACTTGTAGGTGTTTATTTGCTGTTGTTTGTTTTATACCAAGACGGAGCTTGCCAATCTGCGTTTTCTTTATATATAAACGGCGCATTAAGCCATCCTTCTCAAGAGGTTGGTGTTAATGAGGCTAGCGGAGGCCTCTCCGCGTCACATGGCATGTTTGTTTTGGCCTTTCTCTTCCACGAGAGGCCTCTTCTCCTCTTGTGGCACAAAATCGAATCCACCGCATGACCTGTTTTCGCTTAAGTGAGATGAAGCTGACGAGCACATTGCGCTCATACACACACGCGCACACGCACGGTCTATCGGGAGTTTATATAATAAGGTAGAACAAGGGCCTCTGATGTGATCATGAGACGGTTAAGACAATAAAGCTCATCGGGTATTTCTATCATAGTCTTTTATGTATGCTATGCAGCCGTTGTTTTGCTTGAGATTCTATCTCTACACTAAAGGCGACTTGAATACAATCGCAAAATATTTGTAATTGATGCGTGTAAGTCTACGCCAAAGTAGCGGCGTGTCCACTTAAAGCATGCAACAATGGAGTTAGCTGACCTTTAGCGGGCCTCTGAACAAGAGAAACATTGGCTAGTCCAACGTCAAGGTCACTTGAGGCATCCTTGTAATGGGAGAAGGGGGTGGGGTTTTTAATCCATTGATGACTGATGCACTCTCAGTATTTGAATTTGTAAGCAGAGGCTGACTTAGGTAGCAGTCGTCGGTTGGAGATTTGTCCGTCTGTGCTTTGTTGCAAATTATTTAATATTTTTGACAAGTAGTCGACTGAAGACTCCAGCGAGGCGCAAAGGTGTCATTGAAAAGCATGCTGTTATTTGATCGTCAAATGAGCGGCGTCTTATCTATTTGCTCAGGTGCCACAAGCTAGCTTCCGTTGCGAGCTCGCAAGCCCCGAGGCGTCGTTTTCAACCGAGCCCCTCGTTTTAAAAATGGCTATGCAAATCCTCACACCACTCCTCGTTGTTCTTTTTTGTTTGCAAGCTGTGGAAATTCTCCATGTGTTTCATCGCACGGAACAACTTCTGCTTTTTTTTTTTTGAGGTCTTATTTTCGTTTCTTTCTTCTTTGTATAGAGTCCCTTTGAGAGCGAGCTGAAAGGCCGAGGCCGTTGAATTATGTAGCGTGCAGTATCGCTCCGGCACGCAGACGCCGTCACATGCATATAAACGACTGACAAACACACGAGGCGCACGCCACCTTGCATTGTTTGCACTTTGCCAACATTAATAACAGCTTCCTCAATTTCTCGCAGAAAGGGGAAATAAAAAAGGGGAAAAAAATCGCAGGCAGCGCGAGTAAACAGCGAGACGAGTCCGACAAGCGCTCAGTTCTTAAATCAAACCTGAAAGGCTTCCACGGAGGAGGAAATTTCACAGTGCTACCTCCCGCTATCGCGTCTGCTTTATAGTTTCTGACTGGAGGCACGTTGTCGTGCGGGTTCTTCGCCTGTCCGTCACATTTCCCGTTTGAGGCTCATCTCAGGCAAGCCTTCGGGCTCTGTCTTTGAATTTTGCATTAACATTTTGTGGAGTGATGCGTGAGGATTTGCCTAGTCATAAAACTCTCGGGTTCCACGCAGAGATCCTGCATAATTGCCATATCGGAGCTGTTTAGAAAGAACACAGCATCTCCCAAAATCAGATATTGCTTGGCAACATCAGTGTACGAAAATGGACGAAGTTACCGGAGCTAAACCTGATGCCCCTGTCCCTACATGGTGGAGTTAAGGTAGTCTTCGACTTATGACCACGATGAGTTCCGAAAGGCTGTTTTGTGGGTCAAATTATTTGTCAGTCAAAGAAATTTCCAGAAAAATCTGAAAATATCCAAAAGTATTTTATCTGGTCTGGCACGCATATTTCAGGGGATGGCGATGCCCTGGTAACCCCCCCCCAGCAGTGCCAGTGCTTGGTTTGTATCTACGAATGTTCTAAAAATAATAAATTAGGATAATAAAATAAAAAAACTAAACAATAATTCAGAAATAAATGCAAATAAATTTGATCAGATCCAGGCTCCCCAAAAGACCATTTTTGTTTTGAATTATTAGCATTCAGTTCAAAAGATCTTGCAGATGTGTGTGCGTGTGTGCATGTGTGTGCGTGTGTGTGTGTGTGTGTGTGTAAGCACCAGGTCCCTGCGAATCTGGTGTGTACAAACACTTGGTGTCGCACCTCGAGGTGAAGGTCTTCTTGTTACTGCGCGATGACACCTTCATGCTGTGAGACATCCTGGATTTCTCTTCCTCCAGCTCTCGATGCATCACCGTCCTGGTTTCCATGGTAACTCCCAATAGGCACCTGTAGGTACGTGGGAGGAAAGTAGTTCAGAGCGATTTTTTGTTCTGAAGCTAAGCAACAACATTCAAACATAAATTGTTTTTTCTAAAAGCGGAAAAATTCAGTTAAATTCTGTGGGGAAAATATCCGTTTGAAATGTTCCGCTTTTTAAGTCGTTGCTGAGTCAATGTGAACGGGCTGAGGTGTTTTCGGCCTAGTAAACACCTTCTTTCCGACCTTATTAAATGAATCACCCTTTTTGTTTTGCCCCTAATGACTGCCCCGTCGAGCTCCGGCGCTCTCTTGGCCGCCATTAATCATCACAGCTGTTCCCGCTAAGCGAACGGTCTTATGCGACCAAACAAACAAATTCAGGTTGCCGTTGAGTTATAGCTTCATTCGCCCACTTGTACAAACGGCGGCCATTTAAACAAATGTAATGCGTCTCTTTCAATTAAGTCGTTGATGGGAGCCCGTAGGCTAATGTACCTCCCTTGTTGGCCTCTTACTGTCTCTGCGGTGTTAAGACAAGTTTTTTTTTTTTTTTTTTTTTTAATTAACTGACATCTTTATTCCCAATTAATTGGAAATAAATCTGTATCCAAACACAACTGCACTTTTTCTTTACAGTAAATAGTCCCAGCAGTAAAGATCATATTTGAACATTTTTCATTAAAATTCCATCTTCAGCGTCTATTAGAGAGAAGGCTGCTACTTGTAAAATAGAAAATTATACTGTCAACAAATGACCAATGAATACAAAGTATTTCCTGTTGTTATTGTTAGAGGGGAAACACTTCATCCAAACTGAGAACAAACTCGCTCTCTTGCCCCTCCCTCTCCCCGCGGAGTGTCATTAAATCCTGTATCCATTGTGGCCTTTAAAATAAAAGACCAGGCCAAAAAAAAGTCTGTCTGACGTAAAGGAACGAGGAAAATCGAGCTGGCAACACACGCTGGCTCATCAGCGTGGTGCAGATGCAGACTTTGAGGCACTGCTGGTTTTATGTCAACGAGGCTAGCCGTGTGCTATAAAGTGTACGTAACCTTTACAGCACAAGACGGGAAATCTGCACGCCACCTGTGCTAAATCACGTCTGTGGACATTTGTCAGCGCCATCATTAAAAAAAATTTGCATTTTAGCATTTTCAAATATTTCATTCTTTTTTTTTTTCTAGCGCGTAGCCTAACTAGCATCACGGGTAAACCTAACATTTAAACTCGTTAACAGAAAACTTTAAAAACATTTTAAAGTAAAGAAATAAAAGTACATTTTTTAATACATAACAGAATGGTTTGAAATTGTTTGTAGAGGAACTTAATCAAAGGCAAAGTTTTTAACCTGGACGTTGGCAGTTAATTGTCTTTTTTATGAAAGGATAATGAAGTAATGAAGACTTTGTATTGAACAGCGGACACCATCTTACAATCGGCCTAGAGCCGCAAAAGTTTGGAAAACACGGCTCAAAGCTAACACTTGCATTATTAATTCATCACAGATTTAAATGATAATGGTCACCTGCTTTATTGAAACTTTAAAGATATGAATACAGCCGTACTCTGAAACCATTTTGTTATTAAGTGCT